>NW_026896846.1:0-260805 GCF_033153095.1 Gastrolobium bilobum | reverse complement strand
TTCTCCAGTTGCAGTTTGGGTGCTAGTTCTGTAACCCCACAAGACAAAGCATAGCTAGTGAACCCAGCTTTCTTTTGCAGCAAACATTCATCCGCTTCAGCTTGCCCATTCGATTGTGGGTGTTCCACAGATGCGAAACGATGTGTGATGTGTAGGTCTTTCATTAGCTGCTGGAATTTCTTATCAGCAAACTGCGTTCCGTTATCAGTAACCACCTCGGCTGGGATTCCGAATCTCGAAACAATATTTCGTTCAAAGAACCTTTGCACTCTAGCAGAGGTGATTGTGGTGACTGGTTCTGCTTCTATCCACTTTGTGAAGTAATCCACAGCCATGATCAACCACTTGAGTTGTCCTTCAGCAGCTTTAAAAGGTCCTAGCAAATCCATTCCCCATTTGAAGAAGGGCCAAGGGGCCGAGATGGATTTCAGTTCTTCCGGTGGTGAAATGATTAACTTGCCATGCTTCTGACAGCTATCACATTTCTTGACATGTTCTTTAGAATCTGCCCCCATCGTCGGCCAGTAATAACCAGCTCTAAGGGCCTTTCTGGCCAAGGCTTTGCCACCCATGTGATGCCCGTTCCTTCATGGATCTCGGCAAGGACATACTCTGCTCCTTCTGAGTTCAAGCATTTTAGCATGGGGTTATGCAAACCCTTTCTGAATAGCTGGTCATTCACGATTGTATATTGTGTCGCATCTCGGACCAGCTTCCTAGCTTCCAGGCGATCCTCTGGCAGTATCCCTTTCTCCAGATAATCGACCAGAGGTTTCCTCCAGTCGTTTACAGAGGTTACTACCATCATGCAACTCGGCGTTGTTATACTTTGCTGAACCACGGTTCTGTGATTACCCGGATTTTTGGTACTGGCTAACTTCGACAAGATGTCAGCTCGGCTATTCTCCCCTCACGGGATGTGAGAAACTCGAACCTCATCAAAGTCGGTCATAATTTCCTGAACTCGACTCAGGTACTTCATCAGTAGAAGACCTTTTGCTTGGTACTTTTCTTCTATCTGCGAGGTTACCAGCTGTGAGTCGCTGAACATTTGCACTTTCCTAGCTCCGTGTTCTTTAGCTGGATCAAATCAGCTATTAGAGCTTCGTATTTAGCTTGATTATTGGAAGTTGGGAATCCCAAGTTCAGAGAATGCTCTATGGTTACTCCTTCTGGGCTTTCTAATATGATTCCAGCCCCACTTCCTCTATTGTTGGAAGATCCATCTACGTAGACCTTCCATGCATCCCTGTGTTCCTCGTGTTCCAAGTTCTGTGATGTCAATTCCATTATGAAGTCAGCTAAGGCTTGTGCTTTGATTGCTTTCCGGCTTTCGTACGTTATGTCATATTCACTGAGTTCTATTGCCCAGTTATTCATTCTTCCTGCTAGGTCTGGTTTGTGCAACACCTGCCGAATAGGCTGGTTAGTCCTGACGATGATTTGGTGGCCTTGGAAATATGGCCGTAACCTTCTAGCTGTGACCAGTAAAGCAAAAACCACATTCTCTAGCTTTTAATACCTGACCTCTGCACCTTGTAAGGCTCTACTGACAAAGTAAATTGGCTCCTGGCCTTCATTTGTTTCCTTGATCAGTACAACGCTTATTGCTTCCTCCCCTACTGGCAAATACAGAATTAAAACATCTCCTGTGTTTGGCTTTGAGAGGATCGGTGGAGTTGATAAACATTTCTTTATCTTTTCAAACGCGGCTTCACATGCCGGGTTCCATCCGTCAGTTGCTTCTTTCTTTAAAAGTTTAAAGAATGGGAGGGCATTTTCAGCCGATTTTGGAAGAAATCGAGTTAGCGCAGCTAATCCTCCGGTCAGCTGTCGGACCTCCTTTTTGCTTTGGGGTGCTTTCATGTCAAGAACTGCCTTGCATTTATCCGGGTTTGCCTCAATTCCTCGGTGGGTTAGCATGAAACCCAGAAATTTTCCAGCTGCTACCCCGAACGCGCACTTTATCGGGTTGAGGCAGATGCGATACTTTCTGAGCTTTTGAAACGTTTGCTCAAGATCCTGAACATGATTCATCATATCAAATGAATTCACAATCATATCATCTATATACACTTCTACATTTTTGCGCAGCTGATCTTCGAAGACCTTATTCATCATCCTCTGGTAAGTTGCCCCTGAGTTTTAAGCCTAAATGGCATCACATTGTAGCAATAGTTGGCATTTTCAGCAATAAAGGCCGTTTTTTCTTGATCCGCTGGGTACATTGGGATCTGGTTGTATCCTGAATAGGCATCTATGAAAGATAACAGACGAAATCCAGCCGAGTTATCTACCAGCTGATCTATGTTAGGCATAGGATAAGCGTCCTTTGGGCAAACTTTGTTTAAATCTGTGTAATCAGTACAGATTCTCCATTTTCCATTTGGTTTTTTCACCATCACCACATTGGCTAGCCATGTCGTGTACTGTATCTCTCGAATGAACCCAGCATCTAAGAGTTCTTTAACGTGTTCTTGTAGAATTTGTTTCCTTTCAGGTCCCAGTTTTCTTTTCTTCTGAGAAACTGGCTTGGACCCCGGATAAGCTGCCAATTTGTGACAACAGAATGCGGGGTCGATGCCAGGGATCTCTGACGACTTCCATGCAAATACATCCGTGTTGCTTTTAAGAAAGTCAGCCAAAATTTGCTTAATCTGGGGGTCTATGGCCTTACCAATGCGGGTAAACTGACCAGGCTCTTCTCCCAGCGTGAGATCCTCAAGCTATCCATCAGGTTCGGGTCTCGGCATTATTTCTTCTCTCATGTCGAGTTCAACCATATTGACCGGCTTCTTAGATTGCTGAGGAATTAGATTCCTACCGATTTTATCCCCTGAGTGAATTCGGGGTGGGCTCGATCGTCCCCCTTCATTTTCTTTGATAGTATCAAAGTAGCAGCCCCTGGATTCCTTCTGATCTCCACAAACAGTGATTATTTCATTCTTATTGCTCACCATTTTTAACTTCTGGTGTTTTGTAGAAACCAGCATGTCCCACTGATGTATGGTCGGTCTTCCCAGGATTATATTATATTCTGAAGGGAAGTCAGCCACTATGAACCTAACCCGTTTTGATCTGAACGCTTCTTTTGCTCCCAGGGTTAACCTGAGATCAATGTAGCCTTTAGGAGGCGTATGTTCTCCGTTAAAGGCTACCAGCGTCGTTTTGCAAGGTTTGAGGTCCTCTTCATCCAGGTTCATCTTTTTAAAAGCATCCCAGAGTATGATGTCGGCACAACTTCCTGCATCCACGAAAATCTTCCTAACCCGACAATTCACTAGGGTCCCCGCAATGACCAGTCCGTCAATATGACCCGGCAACACCCCGCGCATGTCCTCTTTGGTAAAGTATAAAAGAGGTGGATCTGGCTTGGTTGGGTCTTCTTTGAACTTGGGACGATCTCGAATATAAAGTACCTCTTTCAAGTATTTTCTTCTAGCACTTACAGTATCTCCTCCTCCCCCCAAGGCTCCGCTAATTACATTACAATCAAACTCCACTTCTGGGAATTCATCATAGTTGAAATCATTTTTCTGATTCTTATCCTGTTTGTTCTTCTTTTCAGTAACGGGACTTTTGCTTCGATTCCTGTTTCCCAACTTCCTTTTGTTGTTTCTGGAACCTTGGGTTTTTATTACGTATTGACGTAATCTACCATCTCTTACAAACTTCTCCACCGCATCTCGTAGATCCCAGCACTGATCAGTTGTGTGACCTGGCCCATCATGAAAGGCACAGTATTTGGACTTATCTAATCTCCTCTGTCAAATATGGGACGAGGTCTCTCCACCTTTTTCATCTCTGTCGTGGCTACTTCTCTCTAGATTTGAGAACGCGGCGCATTCAAAGGTGTATACTTGTCGTACCTCCCAATGCGGTCCCTCATGTCCGGGATTCGTTGGCGTTGATATTTCTTCTTGTTGTCAACTCGTTCATTTCCCTTCGGGGGTGGGCTCCTCCTTCTCGGGCCTGCTCTTTTGCCTTCATTAGATTGCGCATTTGCAATCTCTATTTGCTCTAGTTCGAGATATTTCTTCGAACGAGTTCTAAATTCCTCCAATGTCCTTACTGGGTCCTTATAGACCGACTTGGCGAGTCTGGATCCACCATCCAGACCTGCCACAATGAGGTGGACGTGGACATTCTCTTGCAACCCTGGGACCTACAATGCAGCGTCCTTGAACTGGTTAAGGTATTTTTGGAGGGTTTCTCCAGGTTGCTGTCGTATCTTTCCAAGAGCGAACTCGGACTTTGGGTGCTTCTTGCTGGTTGCAAAGTTCAATAGGAACTTTTGTCCGAATTCCTCAAAGGATCCGATGGAATTAGCAGGCAGGGTTGAAAACCACGCCTGTGCTGCCCCAGTTAGTGTTATAGCAAATATTCGGGATATGGGAGGTTCATCAATTCCCCGAATGTACATGTCTGTGTCAAAGGCATCTATGTGCACCTGCGGATCCTGGCTCCCATCATATTTCGGCACACGTGCCGAGTCAAAGTCCTCTGGGAAGATAGCGTTTAATATTTCAGTAGTGAATGGGTTGTTATTATACTTCCCCTGCTGTACTTCCTCCTATATCCGCCAGGTTCTACTCGCCCTCGGATGTTTTGAGGATCCTGTTGATACTGAGCTCTAACCCGGTCCTCCTGACCGTCAGCATGTGCCTGATGGTTTTGTGCATTTTGGCCATCAGTGACCTGGTATCCCTAGTTTACCAGGTTATCAGGGTTTTCTGCATGAGGAACTTGGTATGACTGAACCGAGTTCCTAGGTACTTCTCGACCATTAGCAGGTTGGCCTTCGGCATTGGCTATTCCTGGCGTAGTCCGCCATGTTGATCGCCGCTCCAGGTCTTGCATCCCTCTATTATTTTCCTCCCGAATAGCCCTGAAATCTTGTTGCCGTTGCAAGTTAGTACTGGTTTCCAGCGCTGCTATTCGTTCCATGATTGCGTTTAACGCGTTGTTGGCTAACCGAGTATCCGGATCAGCCGATTGAGCAATGCACGCAGCCAGGTCGCTAGGATGCTGGGCAGGGTTGCTCCTTATTGGAGCTACGTTCTCCGCAGCTCCCCCATTTCGACGCACCGGCGTCGAAGCGGTGTCTGAAACATCGTCTTCGACCTGGACGTGGTCGTAATCCACGTTGTTTCCGATCTGGTTGTGAGGCTGATTTATCTCCTCAATGACCGGATCCAACGGTTGATTCTGGTTTGGGGGTGGCTGCTGGCTACTGTTCCTCGTTTGGATTTCCATCCCTTGTCAGATTCGGTGGGAACTTCAGATTCAGATTCCAAGAAAAGAATTTCCCACAGACGGCGCCAATGTTCTGTCCTTGAGACAGAGATGTCTAGCCCAATTAGGCTAGTACGTTAATGTTGGATCTGGTGCCCTCTCCAAGGTATCTATAAGGGAGATACCCTTGAGTCAAGCAGATCACTGTGCACAGAATACTATAACGGCGTTAGCCAAAGGGGTGTGTGTGTACACAGTGACAACATAACAATAAGAGAGAGAATATATGTATTTATAGATGTTACCTGTAGGTAGTGTGGATGGGCCTTTGGTTCCTACGGTGAGGGTCCAGCCCTGATAGCTATGATGTCGCATTAAGATTAGTATCCTTGATTAGCATCAATCCATATCTTGGATTTCCCCTTGTTGGGCTTGCTACTTAATGGGCCCATTATACGGGTCCATAACAACTTTTATATATAAAATTACAATAAAAGAGAGATAAAATAGCATGATCGTGAGATAATGAGAGATAAAATAGGTATGATAAGATAAGAATAAAATTGTATTTCAAAAATTTATATTATCTTTTTTCTAATTTTTTTTATATTATCTTTTAATTTCTGCTTTTTTCATAAGCAACCAACTACTGACTATAAAAAAAGCAGCATTTTAACTTTTCTTTTAAATTTTGCTTTTTTAAAAAGTTGTTATCCAAACATCTAAAAATTCCCAAAAGGACTTTTATTTTTTTAAGAAAAAGCAACTTTTTTAGGAATAAAAGTCTATCCAAACGGGCACTTATAAAGCAGCTTGAGATAAATTTATATTCGGCTACATCAAAACTACGTCGTTTTATTTATTTATTTCCTTATATTAATTAATTCATGGTTACAATTCTCTTTTTCTCTCTCTTTTTTTATCATCCATCTTTGTACGGTTACGATTTACTAGCCGGAGATAAGATGATCTCAAGCAGCTTGAGAAACGATAAACATACACACACACACACACACATATATATATAGGTGGGATCCTTTGACACACATCTGAGAGCCATTACATCAAAAAAGCACAATGGCTCTGATTTGTAAGCATATGACACCATTGATTTTTTTGATCTAATGACTTTCAGATAAGGTGTCAAATTTTAAATTTGACACTGGTGTCAAAGTATCCTACCTCATATATATATATATATATATATATATATATATATATATATATATATATATATATGGGAGAGTATATATACATATAATTACTACCTCTTTTTCTTACTACTTCTTATTACTAAATCTTAACCATTGATTTCTGTCAATCTAACAGTTATAATTTATTGGGTCATATTTATTAATTAATTTTTAATTTTTAATAAATTTTAACCGTTAGATTGACAAAAATCAACGGTTAAGATTTATAACAAGAAGTAATAAGAAAAAGAGATACTAATTATAATCTATATATATTAGTCTTTATTATATTTTATGTTTAGTAGGTTATGGTTGATAAAAAGGAAAAAAAAAAATTATTTGTTTATTTAGGTTAAAGAAGCCTGACTGGGATCGCCGACTTTTTGGATAGGCATTGATCTAGATTGGTTCAGGACAAAATGTTTAAGCTTATCGCAAAAAATAGACGGTTCAGGACAATTCCGAATACTCTAGCCTAAATAAATTTTAAAATATATTTGTTTAAGTGAAATGAAATAAGGATTCATTGTTTGCCAATTCTGTAAAGAGTCAATTGAATTCAAAAGTTTAATATGAATGTTATATTAATTTTTCATATAATTTTCGGATATGTTCCTCACACGAGACGGTGAAGATTGAATTTATAATGTATAATGATATAAAAATATTTAAGCTATTACATAAACATCATATTAATAATTTAATATTATATTGCTGTAAAAAATTCTTATATTATAAGAATTTTATTTTCATTTCAATCACCAAACCAACATATAATATAATAAGCCCCCTTATATTATGATTTCATTTACTCGAAATACCCATGCATCCTGTTAATCCGTGCCATCTTCCTTTTCATTTGATGTGTACTCTTGATGAGCACACGATGACATAAGGGTATCTGCAAAGGACGATAACACACTCCCTGTCATTTCTCGTAAGTCATAATTATAATCGTCACTACAATTAATCAAATGTTTTATGCTCTACCTCAATTATTTCTTAATTAGCCACAATATTTAAGGTGGTGCCCACCGTGCACTAGGCTTGTGTGTTTCGTTTTGTTCTCTATCGTTGCATTGGTTGAACTTGTCTTGGCCACGTTTTGTTGTGGGGACTGGGGAGTATTAAACTATAGTTAAAATGATGAGGAGTTAGCCAGGTATAATTGGTAAATAGCTAAGTATATTGATAGGAATTGGATCCTTGACATGTGTATTGTTAGGGATGCTCTTGGAACAATTTTCAAAAAAATAAAATGATAAGGAGTTAATTAGAGCTCTAGATACATAGCTTTGTTAAAAATTTGATAAAAGAGTATTTTCACCCTTATGATCTTATCCAAATTGTCTGAATTAGTGAACTAATCAATTATAAAAAGGCTTAAGCAATAAAGCAAGTTTTTGGGTTTAAATTTTTGTGAATACAAATTTTTTTACAGCTAATTTTACATGATGTGAATATTCCTGACTCGAATAACCTTGCTTCTCATAAATGACGCATGTAATTTATAAAAAGAAAAAAAAAATGAATTGGAAAAGAAAAATAAAAAACAAATAAGTTGTAACAGAAGCTGCTTTGCGCGATAACGCCCTCCACCACCGATTGATTATTTATTCAAGTTGTTAAGCCAGAAGGATCATTTGGACAACTGTGCACAAATTTTCCTTTGATCATACGGTATTCGATGTATTTCTCAGTTAGGAGGCTGTATCTGTTCTAAAAGATCATCAATCAAGGTAAGCGTTGTCAGTAATATAAAAATTATTAAAAGAGAAAAAATTATCCTTAAAAAATCATTTATAAATTATTCATTACGATTTAGAGATTTATCTATATTAAATTTTTTTTAAATGTAACATATTTTTATCATTTAAAAAAGTAAGTATAATATTTTTAAAATTAAAAAAATACAACTTCAACTCATCTTAAAAAAGTCCTATTTTTTAGTATTTTTAAATGATAGTTAGATCTTCGATGTGGTGGAAGAAAGTATTGGAAACAAAAAAAACAAAAATGGGTGAAAAGCAATCAAGCATTGTGATCGCAAACTTTATTTTGCATGGGAAGTGAGCTGCTACTTTATTTATTAAAGACGTATTAATAGACGTATTAATACTAAACAAAGATAATGAAATATATATATATATATATATGCACATTAATTTATATTTATAATTTTTTAATTGAATTATAATTATCTTGTCCTCATTTTTATTTTCTTACTACACAAATTAGACGTAAAAAGCTTCTTATTTTATTAAACGAGGAAACAAAAACATAGAGACCGTATTTTCTGGGTAAAGACTATTTTTTGGAATAAAATAACTTCTTAATTTATTAAATTTGTACTACAAAAATTAAAAAAATTGATTTCATATGATTATTAACTATTGAAAGAGTATCTGATTTCTAATTCAGTTGAAGTTTTTAAAAATTTTCGGTGATCGCTCAAAATATTTTGTACTCTGCTCGTTATCTTATAATTTTTAAACATGTGGCTGAGAAAAATAAGGACACTGATATATTTATAAATTTTTTATTTATAATTTATTATAAATTACATTATATAATTTTAAAATTTTATAATTTACAAAAGTATACAAAACAGCAAAAGTGGGTAGACACAATCAAGCATTGTGATCCAACAATTTGTCATGCGATGTGACGTGAGCTTCTTTATTTAAAACGACATCTAAGAACAAAACGTAGGAATGCATTTATTTACGCACAGATGCACCTCTCTGTCTCCGCTCACACGTCACACACACTCTCACACACACATATATACATAAGGATATTGTAACAATTAAGTTGTGTTACTACTATATTACTATCAATCAATTTTATTGTTAGATTGATTATATTGATACAACGATTATATTTTATTTCATCTTTGTATTGTCATGATTCCTCATATTTAAAGTGAAAACATTAAATATGAGAAATCATGACCATATATTAAATTTGAGAAATCATGACCATACAAAGATAAAAATAAATATAAAGTATTAAATTTACGAAATTATGACCATACAAAGATAGGAATAAATATAACCGTTAGATCAATATAATCGATCTAACGGTGATATTGATTGGTAATAACATGGTAGTAACACAACTTGGTTGTTACAATATCCTTCCCACACATATATATATATATATATATATATTATTTTAAACCAACATAAGACTTATATCAGATCTTAACTGTTGATTTTCATGTATCTAACGATTATAATTTAAGAAATTGTATGAATTAATTAATATCAACCGATGATTTTCGTCCATCATTGGTGGAGATGTGATATAAGATTTGTTAGTCTTATACTGATGTAAAAAGAACCTGTCCTATATGTGTATATATATATAGACATATAGTTCGCTTTTTTTACAATTATTACAACAAGTTATTTGTAATAAGCTCAGTATGACGTCGTTTTGGGGTGAAAATCATGGTGTTTTTATAATTTTAATCTATTTCAGGATTATTATAGTCTTTATAATTATAATTTTCTAATCTTTCAATTTGAAAGTAAATGTAGATAACTTATATACGTTAAGTGCAGAAATATCTTTATTATATTATTTTGTATTTCTGTGATTCTTATCTTTTAATTATATTTATTTAATTTTCATTTTATAATTAGTAAAGATACACTACTAAATTTTACAGTGAACGTTACTTAGAAATTAAAACATGGCGCCTAAGAAAACACCAAAACGCAAACAGAATCTCTTTTTCTCTCTCCTATCTCCATTTTAAAACGGCTTTCTGAATATTCTATTTTTCTTTCGTTCGGAATCACTCTCTTTCTTCTTTTGGATCATAAAATTAAGTGCAATCATTTTCTCCCTTTTCCCCTATATTTCTCCTTTTGAATGATTAATTCAAATAAATTGTGGGATTCACTTTGGTATGTCTTCTAGTCTCTTCTATCATTATTATTGGCATATACGGTATTAACGAGCTGAGCCGAATCGAGCTTTGATTTTAAAAGGATAAGTTTATGTTTAAATATGTCAGTTTGGTTTGACTTGTTATTTGTTATGAATAAAATTATAGGATTGTGGTCTGACTTATTTATTGAAATTAAAAATCTAATTTAACCCATTGAAAAAAAATAAGACAACAAGAATTTATCCAAATAGAATATACGATTAACAACAATAATAATTCCACATATTCATAAATTCAATATGTATTCAAACAAAATAATATAAAATAAAATTATTTAAAAAGTCTATTTAACCAAAAAAATAAAATGAAATAGGATAAGGAGAGAGAGCTCACTATTGTTATTAGTATAAAAAATATATAAAAATAAAAGTTAGTATATTAAGTGAGACTGAGAGACTTTAAGATCGAATTTTTAAATACAGCATAACTTTTTTTTTTTTATAATAATAAGGGTAAGGAGAGAGAGAGCACTATTGTTATTAGTATAAAAGATATATAAAAATAAAAGTGAGTATATTAAGTGAGACTGAGAGACATTAAAATCGAATTTTTGAATTACTACATAACTTTTTTATTACATGAATTTTTATACAAATCTAAACTTGATTTGAATAACTAATTTAAAATAGAGTAAATACCTTTTTAGGTCCTCCGCAAATTTCACGATGCCTGTTTTAGTCCCTAGCAAATAAAAAGGTCCATCGTGGTCCCTAAAAAATTCAAAATGAACTCATTTAATTGAAATTGTGGTCCCTCACAAATTCAAAAAAGATCCATATTAGTCCCTAAAAGGATTAAAATGGGTCCATTTTGAATTTCTTAGAGACCATGATGGGCCTTTTTATTTGCTAGGGACTAAAACGGGTATCGTAAAATTTGCTGAGGACCAAAAAAAAATATTTATTCTTTAAAATATATAAACCTAAACTTTCACGACTCGGGTCAAACGTTGGTTTACCACCCTAGTTTATAACCTTTTTATTTTCGTACAATATTCTTATTTTTTATTTTTTTTAATAAATGTGAACCTTCCAACGAGATGTATGATTTATCTATATCATATGAAAGTTTTTCACGAGAAAATTGAAACCTTTATGTTATTTTGATTGCTGCTCCTCTCTGCTCTGTTTGTTTGGTTACTTAGAATCTTCAGGAAAACTAAAAGAGAAAAATATAAAAGGAGAGAAACAGAGATTGTTGTGTTTTCTGTTCCTGAGCTGGAAATACCTGAACCCCGGTATGGCGGTTCGATTCAATCCCAATTTTCAGTAATTGAAACTAGTTTTGCTTGACTTCATTTTTTTCTTTTTTGTGTGGTTAAACACGTTTGAATTTTTCTACAATGGGTTTTTTTGGTATGTTTGTTCTATCACTGTTTGTATATTCATTAAAGTTACTTGTTATTGAGGTATGAATATGAAAGTGGGTATGCAGATTCATACATTGGAACCAACTGGGGTTGTTTCAGCTGGTTAGGATTGAAAGACTTGGCTTGTAAAGCTTGTTCTTTTTATTCTACAGAAATTCCCAATTTTTGGGCAATATATGAGTACCATTTTAAGCCTTTACTGATACCTGAAATGGGGTTGCCTTTTCATTTTTATTTTTATTTTTAACTTTTTGAAACCAGAAAAGAAAGAGATTCATAAGTTGGATTAACACAATGTTGTGTTGTGGCTGATTAAAATAGTTCATTGTGATCTGAACTACTTTTGACGTATATGGTTTTGGTTTGGATAGAACAATTTAGACTCTGTTTAATCTTTTAATTGATTTCGTTCACTTTCAGTGAGTACAGCCTTTCTCATTGCAGAAAGAGATGGTTGCCTTTGGGAAAAGGTTGAAAGACAGACAAATTCTAGAATGGCAAGGGTATGTATGTCTGCTCATGTGTTGAAGGTTAAAAACTTCCGAGTTGAAGTTTTAGTTTCATATTAATGGTACTTTGGGCTCATAAATTCGATTTTTTGTTATAGATATTACATAAACTACAAACTCATGAAGAAAAGAGTACGGCAATATGCTCAACAAATTCAGCTAGGAATACAAGATCGGCGCCATGTGCTCAAGGATTTCTCACGAATGCTGGATAATCAGGTTTTGCTTTTTTCTTTGTTGAATGCTTAATTGTTTAATACTAAATGAAGGTTGGTCCTTTCCATTACTTTTTAATGCTTAAATTAGAATCTGGTTATATGAGTAAATCTGATGGTCTGAGTGGAATGAATCATAAGATTCATAACCCTTATCTAATAGTGTTTTTGTTATATCTTGGTGGGCATCTTTTATTTGTGTTACTTTGTTTCAATCACTTTTCTTTTGTTACAATTCAGATTGAGAAGATTGTCCTTTTCCTGTTGGAGCAACAAGGGCTTTTGGCAAGCAGGATAGAAAAGCTTGGAGAGCAGCATGATGCTCTTCAGCAGGAGCCTGAAATAAACAAAATAGCTGAATTACGAGAAGCTTATAGAGCAGTGGGACAAGATCTATTAAAGCTTCTCTTTTTTGTAGAAATCAATGCTGTTGGTTTGCGTAAGATATTGAAGAAGTTTGATAAACGCTTTGGCTATAGATTCACTGATTACTACGTCAAAACTCGAGCAAATCATCCATACTCCCAGCTGCAACAAGTGTTCAAGCATGTGGTAATATGTTTAGTTCAAACACGACCTTCACAGAATTAAATGCAGAACAAATAGCACCATATGTATTTAATTTTAATAATGAACATTGACTAACGGATACTGAATTTGCAGGGAATTGGAGCTGTTGTTGGAGCCTTATCTCGCAATCTTCATGTACTTCAGGACCGTCAAGGAAGCTACTTATCAATTTATGATCAGCCTACTCTTCCCCTCCAGGTTTCTTTTGCGTTTACTTTTCTCCATCGTACACTTATTTTGTGTTGTCTTGTTCTTTCTTAATGTTCTCAGGCATGCTTTATTATCTGTTTAGGGAGCAGCATAAGGTTGGTGGTGATTTTCCATCATATTAACTTGGTCTTGTATGCAGGATCCTGTCATTGATTCAATAAATGCAGCTGTGGATAGGTTAACCAACTCAACAAACTTCCTTAACTTTTTAGGACAACATGCACTCATTATGCAAGAAGAGCTGCCTGTCTCTGCTGAGGAAAGTGATGATGATAAAAGATACCATTTTATGTCTCTTATGCTGAACTTGGCAAACACATTTTTGTATATGGTCAATACATATATTATTGTCCCTACAGCAGATGATTACTCTACGAGCCTTGGGGCAGCACCAACAGTTTGTGGTATTGTGATCGGGGCAATGGCTGTTGCACAGGTGTTTTCTTCAGTGTATTTTAGTGCCTGGTCAAACAAATCATATTTCAGGCCTCTTGTTTTCAGTAGCATAGCTCTTTTTCTGGGAAATGTCTTGTATGCGTTGGCATATGATTTTCATTCAATATGGATTCTGTTAATTGGTCGCCTTTTCTGTGGGTAAGCAATTTTTTATGTCTTAATCTTCTTCCTGTTGTTACCTGACGAGCATAACTTATGATATTGTGCCTTTAACCTTTTAACTTCAGATGAGTATGATTACATCTCTCACTCAGTCTCACCTCTAGTCTTATTACCATTTTCAGTTATCCAGAATAAGACATCTCATAATATTAACTCCAAGGGAAGGCTAACCCTAATTAGTATTTAAAGAGTAGAAATAGTAGGTCTTGAAATAGGAATCTTAGTGTACCATAATTTTCATGGTATGTTATTTGTGCTGATCCGAATTAGTTTGAGATAAAGGCGATGTTGATGTCGATGCAAATTATGTTATTTGCTTGAGTTGATTTGTACATACACTGCTTACAATCGTGCTAGGAATATTATGAGTTACTAGTCACATTAAGACTTCATTTGGCTGACAAACACTTGATTATAATTGCAGATTGGGTTCTGCTAGAGCTGTTAACCGGCGTTATATAAGTGACTGTGTTCCTTTAAGAATCCGCATGCAAGCATCTGCAGGTTTTGTTAGTGCCAGCGCTCTTGGAATGGCTTGCGGTCCTGCATTAGCTGGCATTCTGCAGACTAATCTAAAGTTTTACAAGCTTACATTAAATCAAAATACCTTGCCTGGGTGGGTTATGGCTGTTGCTTGGCTCATATATCTAATATGGTTGTGGATCACTTTTAAGGAACCTTCTCGTGAAGCAGAAGTGAATCACGTACCACCTCAATCAAATGATGGTACTGAACTTATATTGCATCAACTTGTTGCTTACTGTTTAAACATTTTTATTGTGTCTTGTATCATTAATCTACATCTGTCTTCTAATTTTACTGTTCTGTCCAAATATTCATTATCCATAGGAACCTTTTGGTTCTTGGAAGTTTTTGCATTCATTTTCTAAAATTCATGTGTCAGTTTATCACACTGGTTATTGATTTATTTTGGCAATCTCCAAAATAAATGAAAGGAGTCCATAATGAGAAAGTATCATAATCTTGTTCATTGGAAAAATGTTCCCATATGGAAAAGAGTTTGGTTATTCGGACTTATAATGACAACAAAAAATCCTTGTATCACCAAATATTATTAGCTGAAGCGAGCCTTGGAGCAGCGGTAAAGTTGCTTCCTGTGGCCGTAAGGTCACGGGTTCAAGTATGAGAAATAACTTTTTTGAAAAAAAAACAAGGGTGAGGCTGAGTACAATCGACCCTTATCCCTACCATCACAACTCGGGAAGTCTTGTGCAGCAGGATTTTCCTTTTACCATATACTATTAGCTACATAGATCAAATGATGCCATTGTGTTTTGGCAAACTGAGTTCTCAGAAAAGCCATTTAGATCTAAGTCGTTTCTGTTAAGAGTATAGTATAAACCATTAAAAAGCTTAAGTTGTTGGGTGAGGCTGCATTATAAGAGAGTCCATTGGACTTGAAAGGTGGATGATACATCAGACCCAGCCTATCTGTGTTAAGAAATTCCACAAAAGAAAATGGGGGCGGTGAAGATCGAATCCCGAGACACGAGGCTTTGATACCATGTAAAGGACCATTTCACCTAAAAGCTTAAGTTATTGGGTGAGAGCTTTTTAATGGTTTATACTATACTCTAACAGTTTTTAATGACGTTCATTAGAGTTTGCTTGGTTTTTCTGTACCTCTGTTTATTGGATTATTCTCCATCTAATCAACTCTTCTTACCGGGACTTCTATTAGTATTCTCCTCACATGGCCAAACCATCTTACGTGAGATTCTGTTTCAATAGCTGCTATTCTTACTTTCTCTCAAATACATTTATTCCTGAATCACTTGAGTGGTTAATTTTGTTGGGACTCGGAACTTCAAAAATCATCAAGTATGGGTTTCATTTTTAAAAATTGTAGTCAGCAAGTCATTACTTGAAAATGTGTTTCACTTGAATCAATGACCTCCCTATCCAAATCTTTAGAATTCTTTTTAGATTTCTATTGTAAACAACCTGTGGATGATCATACTTACGAAGGATCCATTAATTACTTGAGTGGTTTATCATTTTTAAGTGATTAATCATTAACCATTTTTATAATAGTATTAATAGCCCTTTTCCCTTAGTTATGGCTTCCCACTGGTCCTTGATATTCATTCATTTTCTATCTTTACAAATGGTTCACAAAATAAATCAAGCTTTTTTTTATGTCATCCTTGTAATATAAGAATATGTAAAAGAGTAAAGGGCAAATCCTGTTGCGCAAGGCTCCCCGACTTGCTAGAGTAGGGGTAAGGGTCAATTGTACGCAGCCTTACCTTTGCATTTTTTGCAAAGAGGCTATTTCTTAGTTATAAGAATTAACCTTACCGCTGCTAAAAAAAGTCATCTATGACTATATAATTTCTCAAAATTATGTCTTAGTTACGTGCGCTTTCTATTCTTATGTTAATTTTATCTTGCTGTTGAGCCTCAACACAATAGAAAATAATGCACTTTCTTGCTCCTGTCTAGACGAACACAGTGCACTTGAAAATGGCCTAAAACAACCATTGCTGATTAGTTCAGAAGATAAGGTAGATGAAGATGCTGATCAGGATTGTGATGATAGTGAAGAAGCTCCAGAGGAATCTCCCAAACCGGCCAATTCAATTGGATCGGCATACAGACTCCTTACACCTTCTGTAAAGGTTTGTGAGCAACTCACTGTCATACATAAGTTATTGGATATCTATCAAGCAGAAATGATTTTATTAGATGTATTAGTTTTAAGTAATTGTTAATGCTAAGATGAAAAATTAATTTACGGATGTATCATCCTGTATGAGTATGAAAGACTTGTTATTTGTAGAAAATTATAAATGAGAAATTAAAGGAATTGAATTGCTATTTGCATTTGACCTTATCCTAGCTAGTCTCAGACAGCTCCAAAACTTGAAAACTAGGCTCACATGTGCCAATTGCCAACTAAGAGAGATGACCCTGTCCTCTTGTGAAGTTTAGAATATAATAAACTAGACTCCATAGGTAATTGATGGCTAGCACACTTAATTAGATGTTATTCTGTAATGTAAATTTGTAAAATGTGATGAGAGCTCTCAGAGACATTTTTTTACCCTCAGAGGTCTGATTTACCTTAATCTGCGGCCTTTATATGAATTATTAATTAATTATAAAGTAGCACGAAAAGTAAGCAAAATATTAGTTGATGACATAAAGTTAATCTAGTTAGAACAAAGAAAAAGCCAACATGGAAAGATGGTATTCAGGTATCTCCAGTTTTCACATAAGATCAAATCTGAGCAAACCAAACTGAAGAGGCTTGGGAATGAAATGATTTTGAGTTGAGTACTAGTCTCTTCAATGTGCAATAGAGATACATGAAACCTACTTTTACGTTTTATTTACATGATTACTATTTGTTAACTGGTTGGTACGTGTCATGGCTTTTTGCTGTGCCAAACTATAAGCAACATACCGAAAATAACTACGCACCTAAGTCTATGATGCTATAATTATTAGATTCATACCTATGACTTTAGCATGTTTGACTTACCACATTAAAGTGCAGCTAATTTTATAGGATGGGCACTTTCTCCTGTCATATATTAAGATGTTTTGGACATCAAATATCTCGAGATGATGAACGCCTTTTTATCATCTAGCTTATTAAGTAATATTTTAGATAATTTAAGATATCTTGTGATGCTGTTTATTTGATATTATAACTTTTACCAAGTTCCAATGGAAGATGAAGATTAGATAAAATGTTGGAAAGTTAAACATTTTACCTGACCAAATTTGTGTGACATATCCAGGTTCAGTTATTGATTTATTTCATGCTCAAATACGTAATGGAGATTTTACTGTCGGAATCTAGTGTCATCACAACATACTATTTTAACTGGTCAACAAGCACAGTTGCAGTTTTTCTTGCCTGCCTTGGCTTGACGGTTCTTCCCGTAAACATTGTTGTTGGAAATTATATAAGCAACATGTTTGAGGACAGGTAATGTCTAATAAAACCCATGCTTCATTTGATTGTCGACCATAAGCGAATTTATGCTCTAGTTGGATTTACCAAAAAATGTACGATGATACATAATGCATGTTGGTACTTAATTAACTGAGAAGGAAAATGAAAAAATCCAATATAGATTAAGATCCTCACTCTGTCTTTTACTAGATCTATTTAGAGCCTTAAAATTGTTGAAATGTTTTCCATATGCATCTGAGAGATCAATTTTTTAATCTTAGGCAAATGCTGCTGGCATCAGAAATTATGGTTTGCATTGGCGTTCTCCTCAGCTTCCATATAATCTTTCCGTATTCTGAGCCACAATACATCTGTTCGGGTCTCCTTTTATTTGTTTCTGCAGAAGTACTTGAAGGTAAGATATTATTTTGCTTTACTATTTGTTATAGAAGTATAAAACTATTAATGTAGCCCCACTCAACAGCTTAAGCTTTTAGGTTGAATTGGTTCTTTACATAGTATCAGAGCTTCGGTATCACGGGTTCGATCTTCACCGTCCTTCATTTAATTAATAAATAATTAAGTCTTGTGGAATTTCTTAGCACAGGTAAGTGAGTCTGTATATTATCCGCCCTTCAAGCCTAGTGGGTTCTCGTGTGAGGGAATGTGTTACAGAAATATAAAATCATTAATGTAGCTTCACTCAACAGTTTAAGCTTTTGAATTGAATTGGTTCTTTATACTATGTATGATTATGGACAGGATTATATTGTAAAGATGCACAGGAAGCATGATTTGTGTCCGCTAAGTAAAACTAGGAAATTTCAGTAGGTAAACATTTTTTAACTTTAGCATCAGGAACGAAATTATAGCCAATAGAGAGCATGCGTTTATTTTTCACACGGGATCTTTATTCTGTTAAATTCCTGGTTGTCTTTGATGTTATATGATAATTATCATAATGTCTTTTTTTAACAATTACCTTACATCTTTTGATGAGTTTCACCTTTCTGTTGTTTCTAACATTAAATGACGAGGCATTTCATTTAGGAATATGAAATGAGATTGTGCTTTGTAAGGCTCATATTTTCTGGCCCTGTCTCTGTCCAGTTAACGTATCAAACTTCATGACATTACATAATGGCTTAATTATAATTGATAGTCCATGATCATGTGGTCATTTAGACCTGAAGTACACAAACATCACTATTATTGATGCTAGGAAATTCAAGTGAGTGATAAGTAATTAAGTCTCCATTCCACAAAATCGATTTTTAAGATTTTGGATTGAGATAAGTGATATGCCAATGGTTGGTCCTATCTAGTATTTGGAGATAATGGTGTTTGGAAGCCAAGACCTGATACTATTATTTGGGCTCCCCATAATTCTCGAAGAGCTTCTCCTTGAGAGGTTTGGTTGTTGCTAAATTGCTTTACATAGATGGAGACAAAACTTTGCCTGATCATACCTTAGTTTTATTCTATCTCGTGGTGTTAGTGGGATGAGTACACAATTTTATCGTTTCCATGCTAGACAAGAGTTAAAAAGGATGTTTGGTGGTTGCTGATGTACATTGTTTTTACTTCTGCTTTTTCCTGACCAGAATGTAATTGATATCATTCATTCATTCCAGGTGTTAACTTATCACTACTTTCACGGGTCATGTCATCAAGGCTTTCTCGTGGAACCTATAATGGTGGGCTTCTATCTACAGAGGCTGGAACAATTGCTAGAGTGATTGCTGATGCAACAATTACCCTGGCTGGATACGTGGGTGAGAGTAGACTCCTTAATGTCACTCTGCTTCCTTCACTCTTCATTTGCATATCCTCCATCTTGGCAACATGCTATACCTACAACTCTTTATATTGATTTTTGTTCCCGAGGCTCAGAAGGAAAGAGGGTTATGTTCTTCAACAAGACTTTACTCTCCTAACCACTTGGCTGTGTCATTCTTTTCTTCATTCAATGTTTTTGAATAATTGATTCTTCAATGGCTCCATAAAGATGGAACAGTAGCTAGGCTCGAAGATGCTTTCTGTTATGGTAGATATGAAAACTCTAGTTTTATAAAATCAATCACATATTTTGGGCTTACGAAATAGCAAGATCTTCACATCTACTGTGTAAAAACTATAAATCATGTTACGGAAGAAATTGAGAAGGAAGACATGAACACAAAATTGACTCATAACATTTATGTCAGCCATTCCGTATAAATACAATTAAAACACCTTGTTTTTAAATCATGGAAGTACGATAGAAAAAGCTAGCCTTGGCACCGAGAATAAATCCTGTTTGCAACATCATCATGACATGATGACATCCTAAGTTTAATGAGGAAGAATATTTTCTTTTATTTACTTCCCTTAGTTTTACTCTTAGGATTATGTCGGGTGATATGGACCTACCTAAGGTCCATATGCCCAAAAGGCCGACATTTGACAGTTATACAAGAAGATAATTGGGTTCATGAAGAAATGAGTCCAGATTGTTCTGTGATAAACTCTATAAATAAGAAGTAAAGACTACAGGTATGGACGAATCTTTCTCTCACTATTATTTTGTCACTGTGCACATACCACTTCATTGACTAAAGCTTTATAGTTGTGTATGGTAATTTGCTACTCCCAAGGTATCTAATTCATAGATACCTAGAGAGAGCACGAAATCCTATATTGATCTACTAGACATCTCTGTCACATAGACAGAACATTGGTGCCGTCTGTGGGAACTGAAGAAGAAATTTTCAAATCCCACGAAAATCATGGCACGCACCACCAGAAGTGGTTATCGGCAGCCACCATTGCCAAATCCTAAGCCATGGCAAAAATCAGTGATATAGGAGGATCCAACGGATCAACACGGCCTTGAGAATCAACAAACGGCTAATCGCAATGTTGTTCATGTCAGCGATGTGCATTCTGATTCAGCCTCAACTCCAACGGTGAATCAAAATGTGCCATATGTACAAGGATTGCAAATACTGGGTGCACATATCCCAAACGTTGTGTAGATCCCATCTGAAATCAATCAAGACCAGCGTGTTACATATCTTGTTGTCCCTGCAATCTTGAAAAGGATTGAGGAGATGGAGAGACGTAATCAGCTTCAATGACAAGAGGATGCATAACGTATCCGAGATCTGGAAGCAAGATTATTGCAGGTTAGGAACCCGGATCTTAGACAGGCCATGACTCGGGTCATGAATGATCTGAGGATATCAAGCCCTCCACGAGGGGTAACTGAGCAAAGAAATGAGCGGTGAAGAAATGTCTTCGGCCTGACAAGGCATGTCGGCGAAGGAAGTCGAAGACGGGTTGATAATGTAAGTCGTAACTGGGATGGAAGACTCGAAGACACAATGAGTAGAACAACCCAGAATGAACATCTCGGCACATAGGAAAGAAGAAGTAATCTAGAGGCCATACATGAACGACCTAATAGAAATGAAAGAAGAGGTACTTGCAAGATGGAGGAAGAGGCAACATCCAAGGGGATGACATCGAAGCACATAGAAGAGCTGAGAATACTTGGCTATATGATGATCAATCCAAGCAACCAAGGAACCCGGATGATGTGACAAGAGTCTATAAGAGGAAGTATCACAGGAGGCAGTACAATGATAGTCCCTTTGTCGATGGAATTTTTGATGCACCCTTTCCTGAGAATCTTAACTTATCAGAGTTGCCAAATGTGATGGAAGTCAGGACCCCCAGGTCCATCTAGACACTTTTGATACAACCATGTATATCAAGGGTATAGAGGAACCATTGATTACGCGACTGTTTGCGACAACTTTGACGGGGCAGCTCATATGTGGTTCTCTTAATTGCTAGTAAGATCTATTAGGTCTTTTAAGGAGCTTTTTGTTAAACTTTGTGTAACATCCTGAGCGCTGACGAGGGCGGAGAGTGATCATCGGTGCAAAGAGGCACGGACAAGGAGCGGCTCCTGACAGGCTTCCAGTTGGGGGTTACATGCATGAATGAATCGAATTGACACCCGAAAGAGAGGGATTCCAAAGGCTGTGCAGGTATAAGACTGCACAGTTTGGGATAACTTATAAGAATTAATTGGTACTACCTATGCTAACAAGATGCATCTGCTTTTCGGTAGGCCGGATCGGAAGAACTCCACAGTTAAGCGTGTTTGACTTGGAGCAGGGATGAGTGACCTCCTGAGAAGTTTTCGCGGGAAGAGTGCGAGTGAGGAAAAAATTCACTGAAAAGTCTCGTGTTAGTATGTGGGGATAGTCATTGATTCTTGAAGCGGTCGGGCGTTACAAGTGGTATCAGAGCAGGGCCTCTCATCCAGTACGGTGTGGTTCGAGGACGAACCAGGCAGAAGCTGGTGGGCATGTAACATCCCGAGCACTGACGAGGGCGGGGAGATCGCCGGTGCAAAGAGGCACGGACAAGGAGCGGCTCCTGACAGGCTTCCAGTTGGGGGTTACATGCATGAATGAATCGAATCGACACCCGAAAGAGAGGGATTCCAAAGGCTGTGCAGGTATAAGACTGCACAGTTTGAGATAGCTTATAAGAATTAATTGGTACTACCTATGCTAACAAGATGCATCTACTTTTCGGTAGTCCGGATTGGAAGAACTCAACAGTTAAGCGTGCTTGACTTAGAGCAATTCTGGAATGGGTGAC
This sequence comes from Gastrolobium bilobum, assembly GCF_033153095.1. Taxonomy (NCBI): domain Eukaryota; kingdom Viridiplantae; phylum Streptophyta; class Magnoliopsida; order Fabales; family Fabaceae; genus Gastrolobium; species Gastrolobium bilobum. The sequence goes on along the minus strand of NW_026896846.1, from coordinate 238,338 downwards.
CTCCTGGGAAGTTTTCCCGGGAAGTGTGCGAGTGAGGAAAAAGCACACTGAAAAGTCTCGTGTTAGTATGTGGGGATAGTCATTGATTCTTGAAGCGGTCGGGCGTTACACTTTGCTACCAGCAATAAGCAACCAAAATCAGAAATACCTGGATCGCTTTAAAGAAGTGGCGCTACAAGTCCCAGGATTGTCTGAAAACATTCATGTGCACTTAGTGGTAGCCGGGTTGCATGGGTCCTCTAGACTGGCGAAATCCATTTAGAAGGACCCAATTAGGACATTGGTGGAATTCACAACTCGATCGAAAAAATACCTTGAGTTAGAACAAATGCAGATAGAGAAAGTTAGAACAAATGCAGATAGAGAACTCTGATCAAAAGTGAAGCCTGGGTAGAATGGAGAGGCCTAGAAATAGGAGGCAAGGAGACTTCCAGGGTAAGAAACCTGAAGAAAGACCACCACAAAGAGGAAGATATGAAAATATGCTTCACTCAACTTGCCGCGGTCCTAGATTTGGAGAGAGGTAGCTCTAACCGAGATGAAAAAGGTAGAAAAACTTCTGCCTCTAATGAACAAGGGGGGCTTAGAACAGACAAGATATTGTGCCATTCCACGACAGCCCAGGGCTTACCACGAGTGAATGCTGGGACTTGAGGGATGCAATTGAAAAATGTATTAGAGATGACAAATTACACCAGTATCTAATCAAAACACAAGGATGGAGGAATAACAGAAAGAGAAAGGACTGTAATTGGAGCCCGACAAGAGAAAAGAAACCAAGGGAGGAAAACAGAGGAAAAAAACCAAATGAAGACAAAGACGAGTTCATAAAGCCAGAATTTGAATGTAACGTGATTAGTGGAGCACTAGGGGGTGGTGGAGTTACAGTAAATGCTCGGAGAAAATATCTTAAGGAAGTGCTCTCACTTGGAGGGTGACCCAAATTTAGGGAAGACTCCAGCAAGCTGAAACCACCCCTCATGTATTTCACAAAAGAAGAGTTGGAGGATGTGATGCCTGGGCATCTGGATGGCATGGTAATTACAAGCATGCTAGTTAATTACCAGGTTAAGAAGATGTTTATGGATAACGGCAGCTGCGCTAATATAATCTTATGGGACGCATTCAAGAAAATGAATTTGGATGAAGAAGATTTGAAGCCTTGCAAGACAACTCTGATTGCATTCAATGGCCAAAACACCTCTCCTAAGGGATATATTGACCTCAGATTAACTCCGGGGTCGAAGAAGGCATACAAGTCAGAAAAGTTAAGGTTCATTGTAGCCGACTTCCCTTCACCATTTGATGTCATTATGGGGAGGCCAACTATCCATAACTGGGATATGTTGGTATCCACAAAACTTCAGATGTTGAAGATGGTGAGCAAGCAAAATACGGGATTACCATTGGAGGAGATCAAAAGGAGTCACGAGAATGCTACTTCAGGTATGTTAGGCTTGATGGACCTTCATCCCCAACTCTCAAGCAGGAAAGATTGAACATCGAAAGCAGAAGAGCTCTGTTAACATGGTGGAGCTTGACATGAGGGATGAAACCCAGTTTCCTAGACCTGAACCTGATGGGGAACTTGAAGAAATTGTAATAAGAGAGCGGTGTCAGACAACCAAGATAGGAAAAGGGTTGGAAGCCGAGAAAAAGAAGTAGTAATTAAATGCCTCAAAGACAATAAAGATGTCTTCGCATGGAAGTTGTCTGAGATTCCTAAGGTAGATTCCACATTTTGTTGTCACAAGCTGTCAATATACCCAAGAGCAAGCTAGTAGCTCAAAAGAAAAGGAAGCTTGGCTCAGAATGTCGGCAGGTACTGGAGGACCACGTCAAGGAGCTTTTGGAAGCTGGGTTCATTAGAGAGATACAATACACTACTATTAGTATATAGGTGTCATACAGACAATCTGAGAGTCAGATGGACCCATGTACTTCATTGTTGTTATGAATAAAAGCATTATTTATCTTGTTTCATATTGCATGTCTCAAATATTGAATATGAGTAACAAGATAAAGCCCTTGGAATGGAACAAGTTTTGTTAGTATATGGGTGTCCTAGAGACAATCTTTTTGATTAAATAAGGACATAAGATGTAGACCTTTTTGTCGCAAATTAATAATAAGCACTTTTTATCCTGTTTCATATTTAGTCTCGATATTATTGTTAATATATTATGAATAAACTGGATAAACCCCTTGGAATACAATAGGTATCTCTTAAGTATCTGTGATGAGATCACGATCATGAGGATTTAAGGATACCGGATGTTTATTCCTAATTTTATGTTCCTAGTCTAGAGACACTGAAAATGGGGATCAGTGATCTCGGGTAAGACTAGCACGACTTATCTACTTGTATTTGGATGCAAGGTAAAGACCTCATGAGCTACAGATACGGAGATGTCTTAGCTAAAGTCGTGGGTGGACCTATAAGGGTATAGCTCGCACTGAACAAACCCACAAAGAGACTCTATGAGGAAATCTCACAGAGAGTATCATTAGAGTAGTCTCTTTACATTTGGGTATGTCTTTCCTTAGACCAGAAGTTATTACCTAGACTGTGTTCTAGAAGGCATGCTTTGACTGTATACCTCGTCTGCCTGAAACATGGAGACTCATAGGTAAAATGTTGAGCTTGTCCTGAAAGAGCACAGGGCTAGGGTGATAAGCTGAAGGAATTCATCAAATCTCTGTGAGAGATTAGGTTATCTGTAAACCGGAGAAATCGGGATGACATCTACAGGGACTGGGGAATCTATGCATAATAAAAGAGATCATGAGATGATATGCCTTTAGAGTCAGTAAATTGAAGATTCCCTATTTCGAATAAAACTTACCCTAAACCGCAAGGGTTGATACGTTTCCTTACCCTAGGTTTAATGGGAAGGTAACCGAGACGAAAAGAGATACATACGGCAACCAAATATGTGTAATAGGATGATCAAGTCATTAATCTAACTGGCTCTGGGGAAATAAAGCATTGCTAGTGCTCTGTGTTGTCATTAGATGGGTTGTGGCCGTTTATGTTAGTAGCTATGTTGGGCCTAATGGGTCACACACTAACACCTTATTGTCATGATGATATAGCATTAAAGGTATTGGGCCTAATAATGGTTGTTAGCCTAAGATGAAGTTTGGAAGCCAACCTAAGAGGGAGAGGGCGCATGGTATGGTTAATGGACTTGGATGGTCCAAGACATTACTAATTAATTTAATTGGTTAAATTAATTATCAAATATTTGAATTTGAAATTTGAAATTTGAATTTGAATTTTGAATTTGAAATTTGAATTTTGAAATTGAAATTTGAATTTGAATTTGAAATTTGAATTTGAATTTAGAATTTAAATGTTTGAACGTTTGAATTTAAATGGTTGAATTCGAATTTGAATTGGCTATGAAAAGTTGTTTCATAACAAAAGGATAAGATGGGATCTTGTTTGAACAAATCCCTTGTATCAAGAGAAGATCCATGGAGATCTCCAAGGGCTGATTTGGGGCGCCACTTGGGATGGATGATGAGTGTCATCTAGTCAACCAAACAAGCTCCAATCAGATTTGGTTGGTTGGAAGAATCAGTGAGTGGGTTGGTTCAAATTTGAATGCAACTGCTCAACGAATCTGGACCCCTTTTGGGGCTGAATAGGGGCGCATAATGGCTGGCCATATGATGGCCATTGGATCATAATTTTGATTAGGTAGAGACCTAGTCTCATGAGGATTCAAAGGTAGGTTGTTGGGAATTTTGAATTGCAAACAACCCCACCTTTCTCCCCTCTCTTGTGCGCCACCTACATCATGGATTTAACTGAAAAATCTGATTTGATTAATTAACTCTCTCATTCTCTTGTGCGCACACTAGGGGTAAGTTCTCCTTAAGGTTTTCAGAAAAAGACCTAGCCAATTCTACTCCAATCTATTCCCACTCTTGTGAAGTTTTCATGCTGAAGACTTCACTCTTCTAAACACTTTTACCTAGCCTCATTCTTCACCTATTGAGCGCATAGCAAGCCTCTTTGTGGTGGTCAATTGGTGGCTTGACAAGAAGAGTTCTTGCATCTTGACGTGGGTGGTGTGGATCAACATTAGAGGGTTTGAATCCTTCAAACCTAACACTGATCGTCTTGGAGTTTTGAACTCACAAACAAAGGTAACATCATACTGTCATAAAGCATGATTCTTGATTGCATGTGTGATTTCGCATAAGAAAATTTTTTGTTTTTCCCTCACATGCTACGACCTTCAAGGCCAGTTACTTTCAAGTTTCACATTGAGGATCTGTGATAGGGATCACGATAATGAGGGCTCAATGACACCACACGCCCATTGCCAGAAATATGTTCCTAGTCTAGAGATACCAATAATGGGCATTGGTGATCTCGGGTAAGACTAGCACGACTCAGCTATTTGCATGGAGATGCAAGGTAGAGTCCTCGTGAGCTACAGACAAGGAGATGTCTTAGTTGACTCGTGGGTGGACCTATTGGAGAATAGCTCGCACTAAATTGACCCACAAAGAGACACTACAAGAAAATATCACAGATAGTATCAATAGGTAATGTCTCTTATTATTTGGGTGTGTCTTTCCTTAGATGTGACATTGTCATATAGACTTGTGCTCTGGAAGACTTGCTTTGATTGTATACCTTGTTAGCCTAAAACATAGAGACTCGTAGGTATACTCTTGGGCATGTCTTAAGGACTCAGGGCTAGTGTGACAAGCTGAAGGAATCCATCAATCTTTGTGAAAGATTAGGTTATCCGTAGACTGGTAAAATCGGGATGTCATTTACGGGACTCGGGAATCTATGCATAGTAAAGGAGTAATGAGATGGCCCACTCTTTAGAGTCCGTAAATGAAGATTCCCTGTTCGGCAAAAGCTAACCTTAGACCACAGAGTTTGATACATTTTTCTTGACCTAGGTCAATGAGACGGATAACCGAGACGAAAGGACAATTCACACGGTAACCAAATAGGTATAATAGGTTTATCATTCGATGAACTCAACTAGCTCTGGGACAACAAATCACTGCTAGAGCTCTGTGTTGTCATTAGATGGATTGGGCCCAAGCCCATTTATGTTAGTGGCTACGTTAGGCTTGATGGTCGCACACAAACACCTTAAGTTGTCTTGAATTCTAGCATATGTGATTTGGGCCCAATAAGACATAATGAGCCTAAGTTGGAAAAGCCGACATATTGGGTCAAGAGACAGTAGGTGGTATCATGAGTTAAGTTGGACTTGATCCATGATGTAACCTAATTAATTTAAATGTTAAATTAATAAAATTAATTTGAATTCAAATTTTGAATTTTGAATTTAAATAAAAATAATTTGAATTCTAGTTTCGAATTTCAAATTTGAAATTTGGATTTAAATAAAATTAATTTAAATTCTAATTTTGAATTTTGAAATTTGAAATTTGAATTTAAATATACTCATTAAATTAGATTTAATGAAGATGGAGAAAATAAAGGAAACCAATCAATTAGATTGATTGAAAATCAATCAATTGGATTGATCCAAAATTAAAGAAGTCAATTAATTAAATTAATTGAGTGAAATTTGGGAAACCAATCAATTGGATTGATTAGATAAAATTAAGGAAACCAATTAATTAAATTAATTGGCTGAAATTGGAGAAACAAATCAATTGGATTGATTGGATAAAATTAAGAAAATTATCCAATAAGATTGTGATTTGATGAGGGCGTTGATTTGACCTAATCTTAGGTGAATGAGGCGCCACACACACACACACACACACACACACATATATATATATATATAGCCATTCTTCCTCCTTAGTTTGTATAACTCTTCCTCTCTAATTTTCTCCACTAAAACCTTAGCCAACACGCACATTAGTGTGGTGGCTATCTCTCTCTTGGAATAACCAAAGGCACCATCCAATCTCTGTTCTTCTCTTGAGTTTAGCAACTCCATTGAAGGATATTGGACATTCGACAAAGTATTCTTCTCTTACAAGACAACAAGGTGGTGTAGATTCCCATCGGAGTACTTGTGTTTTTCAAGTAGGAAGAATTGATCAAGAACGCATCTGATCATGAATAGTTATCCGAATAAAGGTATCAACTTTAAACCCCTAACATGTCTATTGCTTGATTCATGGGTTGAACATGATTGAGGGTAGGCAAAGGTTGCTTCTTCCGCACAAATTTTTTAATTTTTCTCTCTTTTATGTTCATAGCCTACAAAAGGCTACTTTCAACTACCAGGTTGTCCAATGTGGTAATGGTAAAGAAGCCAAATGGCAAATGGAGGATTTGTAAGGACTATACCGACTTAAATAAGGTATGTCCGAAGGATTCATATCCTATGCCAAATATTGATCAGTTGGTAGACAGCTCCTCAGGATTCAAGTTATTATCTTTCATGGATGCATATTCAGGACACAACCAAATCCCTTTGTATCCTGATGACCAAGAGAAGACTGCCTTTATCTCGAAAAAGGCAAATTACTACTATACTGTGATGCCCTTTGGATTAAAGAATTCGGGGGCCACTTACCAGAGGATGATTAATCGGGCTTTCGAAGATCAACTTGGAGGAAATGTGGAAGTATATATTGATGATATGATCGTAAAGTCATTAGAGCTTGCCACACATATAGGTAATTTGGAGCAGATCTTTGAAAAGATGAGAAGGTATAACATTCGGTTAAACCCGGCAAAATGTGCCTTCGGGGTTCTTACTGGAAAATTCTTGGGTTTTATGTTGACTCATAGAGGCATTGAGGCGAACCCAGACAAATGCAGAGTCGTGCTAGATATGTAGGCACCAAGAAATAAGAAGGAAATTTAACCACTAACAGGGCGGCTAGCTTTCCTTACTAGATTCTTGTCGCGGTCAGCAAAAATGACATTGCATTTCTTCAAATTATTGAGGAAAGAAATGCAATATGGGTGGAGTCCGGAATGTGAAACAACGCTCCAAGAAGTAAAAAGGCATCTGGCTTCACCAACGGTTCTATCAAAACCAAGGTCAGGGGAAACCCTGATAATATATTTGTCAGTAGGGAAAACAACAGTTAGTGCAGCCCTGATCCAGGAAGATAAGAAAGGTCAACAACTGGTCTGTTTCACGAGTCGATCTCTGCAAGAAGCTGAGCTCAAATACCAAAAATTGGAAAATGTAGCTTTCTCCTTGTTGATCTCGGCTAAAAGGCTCAGGGCATACTTCCAAGGTCATAGGGTGGTAGTAAGGACAGATTAGCCCATTACACAAATCCTTCACAAACTAGACTTGGTATGGCGAATGATGAACTGGGCAATTGAGCTATCTGAGTTTGACATTGTCTTTGAAGCACAAAAAGCCATTAAGTCTCAGGCTTTAGCTAATTTTGTTAGAGAAATTACCTCTGTTTGGGATGAGGATTTGTCGGATCGAGATGTTTGGAAGATTTATGTTGATGGTTCTTCTAACGCAAAAGGCAGTGGAGCCGGGATAATTGTTGAAAGTCCTGACGAAATATCGGTAGAATACTCGCTCCAGTTGAGTTTCAAAACTTCAAACAATCAAGCTGAATATGAAGTCTTCATAGGCGAGCTACAATAAGCAAGGGTGCTTGGGGCATAGAAAGTCCACATATTCAGTGATTCACAGTTGGTTACATCTCAAATTGGAGGCAATTATCAAACCAACGGACCATTGATGGCCAAGTACCTGGATACAGCCCGCCAAATGATGGCTAAGTTTGAAAAAGTGGATGTGAGCCATATACCCTGAAATGAGAACAGTAGAGCCGACATATTATCAAAGTTGGCAAGCACAAAGAGTAGTGAAAATCATAAGATGGTGATAGAACAAAATGTTCCAGAGTCGACATGTATAATGATCATTACAGCAATAGAGGATTGGCGATCTTCGATAGTGGCATATTTAGAAAAAGGAGTTCTACCTCCAAAAAAGGAGGAGGCAAGGAAGTTAACCCGAGTGACTTATAACGAGTGGCAGTGAGGTGAATATGTACAGACAAGCTGGACGTAGCCTACATTAGGTGGATCAAGGTAAATCACTGTGTCAATTCTCTCTCTTTCTCTTTTCGTTTGTGATTTGCGTGTGATTGTCGATTTACAACATAGAGCATCTGTAACTTATTGGCTTAACCTTTTATTTATAGACGGGTTACTTGCTAGGAGTGTATTTTTGGGCTTCTTAATAATATCGAGAACCCAAGTCCAACCGTTTAACTGTCTGGATAGGATTGTCTTAGTATAGGATTATCTTCCTTGTTAGCACGACGTTATTTTTGTATGGTCTTTTATTGAACCTTCTAGAATATGACTCTTTGTCATGCCCATAACATATAGATTCTTACACACTTGACAAAGCTTACCAAATATTGGAGTTGCCTCCATTAGGGGTGTCAATATGGGTTTTGACACGCGGGTCAACCCGCGACACGACACGAAAATTCGTGTTCGGGTTGACCCGTAAAAAAATTCGTGTCGTGTTCGTGTTGGAAAAAATGACACGCAAAAAATTCGTGTCGTGTTCGTGTTTATGAATTCGTGTTCGTGTCGACCTGTATTATTTTTAATTATTATTTTTTTATTTTTTATTATTATTTTTTAATTTTTTATTTATTTTCGATCTATTTTTTTAAATTTTTTTGTCAATTACCGTTTTGTCCCCTATTTTGCGTGTTATTCGTGTCGTGTCGTGTCAACCCGCAAAAAATTCGTGTCATGTCAGTGTTGAAGATTTTAACACGAATGAAAATTCGTGTCGTGTTCGTGTTGATGTATTCGTGTCGTGTCAAATTCGTGTCGTGTCAACCCATATTGACACCCCTAGCCTCCATCCAAGATTGCTTATAACTAAGTCAATATGATATGGTGTCAGTCAACAATTTACTTAGCCCATCGACGGCACTTTAATAACTAATACGACTAATTCTATCATGAATCGTGACCGAGTCTTGAGATGGCAGCAACATATATATATATATATATATATATATATATATATATATATATATATATATATATATATATAACGGTAAAATGTCTAAGAATTTTTTGTGTGATTAAGTTTTATATGTAGTCCCGTAAAATGTCTAAGAATTTTGTGTGTGATTAAGTTTTATATGTAGTCCCAAGATTAACTATTTATTTAAAATTTATTTGTCTAGCGGTTGGTGCTGTGTTTTTTCGTGTCGTGATTTCTCATTAAATATATGTATTTCAAAATAGTTAAATTAAATGTAAGATTAATAAGTTATGCTTACTTTTTTTGAGAAGGATATTAATTATTATGCTGTCGTAATTGATTGTAAAACATGATCCTAATAATTAATTCCTTGCAAGCTAGATTTTCTCATTCTTATTCTTTTTTTCCTTTTTGGCGAATTTTCGGTAAATATATGGCTGCAGAGAAATGATTATTTTTCACTTCAATAATCTCTATGTTCGAAAGGAATTAATTTTCGACCGTTGGCTCGGCGATATTATGAGTTATACTAAAAAAAGAATTAAAAAAGAGAGAAGGACGATCGTTCTGAGTTTTTTTATTTCTAAGCATAATAATGTTTGTTATTTTAAATGACAGAAAGTTATGTCAGTGTAAGAAAGATACAGACTCATAAAATTTGAATTTTAAATTAAAAAAATCACTAATTTTCTCTCTCCCATGATTTCCATTTTTCTATATCTATTTCTCTCTTAAAATGACATAACTTATTTCATTTAAGATGACAAACACCAAACCCTTATAATATATGAAATAACGTGATGAAACCATTCACTTTTTCTTTAAACACGATTGTTTGGGCACCAAGTACTCCTTAGTCGTTCTTGGCTAACAGGTCAACCAATAGGCAATATACACCAATGGAAGCCACCACATTTTTTATTCACTTCTACGGTTTCTTAGTTAGTCCTTTTACACAATGAACCTTACGTTGACCAATAGTTGGCATTCTAGTATTTTATCCCTTTCTCTTCACTAAACAAAACCAATAAATTTAATAAAAATATTGTTCCCTTTCCCTTTCACCAAAAATAAAAGGAATTCCATTTCTTCCACAATGTTTAAATTCTCATAAACACCATAAACTCTCCCATCATCTTCTTGATCAAAATCTGAAACAAACCTCTTCAAAAAAAAGAAAAAGATAAAAAATGAAAGAAACCATAGTTCTATACCCTGCCATGGGTAGAGGACACCTTGTCCCTATGGTAGAACTTGGCAAGTTCATATTAACTCACCATAACTCCACCCTTTCAATCACAATCCTCCTCCCTTCGCCACCCGACACCGCCACCATCCAATACTTAACCACCGTCTCCGCCGCCGCACCTTCCATAATCTTCCTCAACCTTTCACCTTCACAACATTTACTCCGCACTCTCCAATCCATCATTTCTCAATCTTCCAAACCCAAAGCCTTCATCTTAGACTTCTTCAACCACTCTGCCGCCAACGTCACGGCGGTGCTCGACATCCCCACCTACTACTACTTCCCCAACGCCGCAAGCTGCGTCTCTCTCTTCCTCCACATACCAACCATCCACCACAACACCACAACCTCCAAGACGGGTTCCAACTACATCAACATGCTTCGAAGCATCCCCGGCTTGCCACCACTCTCGCCGGAGGACATGCCGGAACCCATCCTTGACCACCGGAGCCGGAGCTACGAGTCGTTCGTGAAGATGTCAATCGAAATGAGAAAAACAAACGGTTTAATCGTTAACACGTTTGAGAAACTTGAGAACAAAGCATGCTTGGCATTGAAGAATGGAGAAGATTGTGTTGAAACACAACAGCCACGTGTTTTCTTTGTTGGGCCACTCGTTTCCACGAGTAATGGTGATGGTGATGAGTGCCTGAGTTGGCTCGACTCGCAACCGAGTCGAAGCGTTGTGTTTCTTAGTTTTGGAAGCTATGGAAGGTTCTCGAAGAGTCAAATAAGAGAAATAGCGGTTGCGTTGGAGAGAAGTGGACAAAGGTTTTTGTGGGTTGTGAGGAACCCTAATTCAAATGTGGGAGGAGAGTTGAAGTTGGAGGAGTTGTTGCCAAAAGGGTTTTTGATGAGGACGAAAGAGAAGGGAATGGTGGTTGGAAACTGGGCCCCACAAGTTGCGGTGCTGAGTCATGACTCAGTTGGCGGGTTTGTGACTCACTGCGGGTGGAACTCGGTGTTGGAGGCGGTTTCTTGGGGTGTTCCGATGGTGGCGTGGCCTTTGTACGCGGAGCAGAGGTTGAATAGAGTGGTTATGGTTGAGGAGATGAAGGTGGCTTTGCCGTTGAAAGAGAACGATGAAGGGTTTGTCAGGGCAACTGAGTTGGAGAACCGAGTTAGAGAACTTATGAACTCGGAGAGTGGGAGAGGGAAAGAGGTTAGAGAGAGTGTTTCACGTGCTAGAAATGATGCCGTCGCCGCCCTTAGCGACGGTGGATCTTCCCGTGTTGCTTTGAACGGGTTGGTTGAGTCGTGGAAACATTGATGCCTGGTCAAAGAGTTTTTTTAATTTTTTTTTCTTGCTTTGTTGTAATTTAGTTGGGTCAACGTTGTGTATTCATTCTTCGAGCTAATAAAAAAATACAATTGTTTTTTGGTTAGAATTATAACATTATATTACAGTATTTAAAAATTTGAATATGTGGTCAACCATCTCATTCTAAAGAGAAATTAATAGTAATTTTTCTCTGTTATCATCACTCCATTTAACATTAAATAATTGTATTAATCAGGAGGCATAATTATTCTTCAAAATGGCTTATATATATATATATACATTAAATACTGAATTTTGTGCTTGTAATAGCAATACTTATATGATAATTTATGGTTTCTGCCTAACTACTTTGGAATATAAATGATGTTAATATTGACATTTATGTATTTGATATGAATGCAATCAAATTCCGGTCCACAGTGTTTGATGCAGCTGCTACAAAATAGTTGGGTCTGTGAAGTGGCTCCATTGGGCCGATGGACTAGTCAAGATCTGGTAAAGAGATTGAGGCCGCTTTAGTGAAAAAATAAATTAAAATTGGTTTATGAGGGAGACAATCAAATCAGGAAATCGTTATGCTCGGGGAAAGAGAGAACCGAGAGATTTTATTGATATATATACTTTTTTTTTTGTGTGTTGCGGCCATAGTTGTAAAACTCGACCTGACTCGGTCATTGGATGACTCGGATCAAGCATTGGACCGGTCATGCATTGATCCGGTCAAATTCAGTCAAAATTTTGTCAAAACTGGTGACCTAGTTGTTGGGCTTCCTCCTTCAATGCTAAGCCCAAGCCCATTGAAGAGTTTTCTAAAAACCCTAATCCTAGATCTCACCTCCTCTATATATTCATTAGTTGTGGGTGGAGGCTAGGTCAAGATATTAGAGAGAAAATTTGAGAGAATTATTTGAGAGGTTTGAGCAAAGCTTTATGCTTTGCATTTGAGAGATCTCTAGAGAGAGTTTGAGTGAAACATCTCTAGGGTAGTTTGATTATCACCATTGTTGGAGAGGTTGAGTTAACCACCACATTGGTGTATTCTGATTATTTTGTAACCATTATTTTCATAGTGGATTTTTGATATGGACTAGGTCCCGTGGGTTTTTACTTTTTTATTGGAGAAGGTTTTCCTACGTTAAAAATTGCTTGTGTTCTCTCTCTCTTCTTCTCCTCTCTCTCCCGTGTTTACGTTTTTATTTTTCTGCTGCGCTGCCCGACCTGGTGAAGTTCAGGCCGAGGTATTGTCGAGATCCGAGATCAGGATCTTGTTGATTGACTTCCGCACATAGGCTGCTTAGCCGATCTGAGGGAATCGAGTTCCCAATAGTGGTATCAGAGCCCGAGTTCGACGGGTTCTGAGGGAGACGAGATGGAGACCAGTGGCATAACCAATGATGGAGACATGTTCAAGTTGACCGCAGATAATTTCACCTATTGGAGACCGATGATGGAAGATCATCTCTACTGCAAAGACTTACATGAGCCCATTATCCTTGATGAGAGACCGGCATGCAAAACTGATAAGGAGTGGGATTCCTGAGTCGGAAGGCGGTAGCCACGATCAGGAAATATATTGATAAAAGTCTCTTTGAGCACGTGTCCGAGTTCACGAACGCGTATGAGTTGTGGACGAAGCTGGAGTCCATGATTCAGAAGAAGACTCCCAGGAATAAAGCATACCTAGTTCGCCGACTTGTGAAGCATGAATACAAGGACGACATGAGCATGATTGAACACCTCAACACCTATAAAGGTATTGTGAATCAGTTGTCAAAAGCTGAGATGAAAATTGATGATAAGATGCAGGCTTTGCTGCTGTTGAGCTCGCTGCCAGAAAGCTGGGGTACTCTGGTGGTGACTTTGAGTAATTCAGCTCCAGAAGGAAAGTTGAAGATGGATGTCGTGACAGACAGCCTCCTGAGCGAAGAAGTAAGGAGAAGAGAATGAGGTGTTTCAAGCACGTCTGAGGCCAACATTGCTGAGAACAAAGGGAAATCCGACTCCCGGGGTAGAAGCAAAAGCCGGGGTCGAGATCGTGACAGAAGAGGAAAGTCCAGAGGTCGGTCAAAGCCGAAATATGAGTTGAAGTGCTTTTACTGTGGAAAGACAGGTCATAAGAAGCCAGACTGCTGGACCCTGTAGAATGATGAGAAGAACGGCTCTGTGAAGCCGGATCAGATTATTCCCAAGAAGAGGGAAGACAAGAGCACCACTGCGGTGGCTGCCAACCCGGATGCCGAGATATTCCTCCCTGGTGAGGATAATTATTTGAATGTTGCATATGATGACTGCACCTGGATTGTTGACTCCGATGCCTCCTTCCACGTTACTCCACACAAAGGTTTTTTCTCCTCTTACCGAGGTGGTGATTTTAGAGTCGTGAAGATGGAAATCAAGTGACCAGCAAGATTGTTGGTGTCGGTGATGTAACTCTAGCCACGGATGTCGGAGGCCGACTTGTGTTGAAAGATGTAAGGCATGTTCCTGACATGCGTTTGAACCTAATCTCGGTAGGCAAACTTGACAATGCCGGGTTAGTAAACTACTTCGGTAGTGTTAGATGGAAGCTGGCCAAGGGAAACTTGGTCGTGGCCCGAGGTAAGAAGGAAGGCTCCTTGTACGTGATGCAAGGAAAGATCAATGGCGGAGAAGCCAATTCTGTTCGAGATGATCCTAGCTTGGAGCTATGGCACAAGCGCCTCGGCCACATGAGCGAGAAAGGGCTCCAGATCCTGAACAAGAAAGGATTATTGACCTGGTTGAAAGGCCAAGCGTTGGAGAGTTGCACACATTGCCTAGCTGGAAAGTAGCACCGGGTTTCCTTTGTGAGACCGGATCAACCTAGACGACGTAGGTATATTCTTGACCTCGTCCATACTGATGTTTGCTCTATGTCGGAAAGATCTTTTGGAGGAGCTCAGTATTTTGTTTCATTCATTGATGACCATTCCCGCAAAGTGTGGGTATATTTGTTGAAGTCTAAAGACCAGGTACTCCAATCCTTTAAAGAATTCCATTCTATGGTTGAAAGGGAGATTGGCAAGAAATTGAAGGTGGTCCGATCTGATAATGGTGGTGAGTATTGCGGCCCTTTTGATGCATACTGCAGAGCGGCCGAGATCATACTTGAGAAGACGCCCCCAAGACACCTCATTTGAATGGACTGGCTGAGCGGGTGAACAGAACTATTGAAGAGAAGGTCCGAAGCATGTTATCCAATGTCGGATTGCCGAAATCATTCTGGGGAGAAGCCGTCAAAACTGCTGTTGACTTGATCAACCTCTCACCATCACGGCCACTTGACAAAGAAATTCCAGAAGAAGTCTGGACAGGTCGAAAAGCGGCCTACAATCAATTGAAGGTGTTTGGATGCCGAGCTTTCGTACATATCCCTAAAGATGAAAGGGCAAAACTCGATGCGAAGACAAAAGAATGCATCTATCTTGGTTCGCCGAGATGTGAGTTCGGGTTTCGACTTTAGGATCCAATCAATAAGAAGATCGTGAGAAGCCGAGATGTGATCTTTCATGAGCATGAGAACATTCATGACATCTCGAAGCCCAAAGTCCGAGTTACTGTCAGACGCGAAGAACCCAATCCTCCTGTCTGAGCTGAAGCAGGGGGAGAAAATCAAGAGAATGAAGGAATTGATGACCAGCAACAAGCTAAAGATGACCAAGACACTGAGGTCTGAGTTGATGATGAGATCCGGGATGAGAATGATGAACTGGGTTCTCAAGCTGAAGAACATCCGAGATATCCAACTCGAGAAAGAAGACCCTCTACGAGATACCCATCTGATGAATACACCGTTGTTGCTGAAGACGGTGAGCCTCAGAGTTATAATGAGGCTGTGACGAGCTCAGAGAAAGAAGAATGGAAAAAGGCAATGCAAGACGAGATGAAGTCTCTGCACGAAAATTAGACTTATGAGCTGACCGAGATGCCTAAAGGAAGACGAGCTTTGAAAAAAAAATGGGTCTACAAGATTAAGAATGAAGAGAACGGGCAAAAGCCGAGATACAAAGCCCAGATTGTAGTGAAAGGCTGCAATCAGAAGAAAGGAGTATACTTTGAGGAGATTTTTTCTCCTGTGGTGAAAATGACCTCGGTTCGAACCGTGTTAGCCATGGCGGCTTCGATGGACCTCGAGGTAGAACAAATGGACGTGAAGACGGCATTTCTTCACGGTGATTTAGAAGAAGAAATATATATGGAGCAACCTGAAGGATTCCAAGCTCCAGACCAAGAAGACTTGGTATGTCGGTTGAAGAAGAGTCTCTATGGCTTGAAGCAAGCACCTCGGCAGTGGTACAAGAAGTTTGAATCATTCACGACTGATCATAAGTTTGAAAAGACAGATGTTGACCACTGCGTATTTGTGAAGAGGTATGAGGCTGGTGATTTTTTGATTTTGTTGTTATATGTAGACGACATGCTTATTGTAGGGAAAGACAAATCGAGGATAGCCGCCCTGAAAAAGGCGTTGAGCTCGTCCTTCGCAATGAAGGACCTCAGCCCTGCAAAGCAGATTTTCGGAATCAAGATCATCCGAGATAGACAGAAGAAGCTACTGTGGCTGAGTCAAGAGAAATATATTGAGAAGATTCTGAAGAGATTCAGCATGGACAAAGCCAAAACAGTGAGCACCCCCTTGCCGGACACATAAAGCTGAACCAGAAGCAATGTCCGAGATCTGATGAAGACAAAGATGAGATGATGAAGGTCCCTTACCAATCCGCTGTCGGAAGCTTGATGTATGCAATGGTTTGCACTAGACCCGACTTGGCGTATGCTGTTGGAATGGTAAGCCGGTATTTGTCAAACCCCGACAAAGAGCACTGGGAAGCAGTGAAGTGGATCTTCAAGTACCTCCGAGGTACGACCGACTTATGTCTCCGATTTGGAGAAGGCAAAGGCGAGTTGCAAGGCTACTCAGATTCTGATTTAGGGGGAGATTCCGACTCGAGAAAGTCGACGACTGGATACATGATGAGATTTGTCGGAGGAGCTGTCTCTTGACAATCAAGACTTCAGAAATGTGTTGCACTATCAACAACTGAGGTTGAGTACATTGCCGCTACTGAGGCAAGCAAAGAGATGCTGTGAATGAAGAAGTTTCTTATGGAACTCGGCCATGATCAAGACAAGTATGAGTTAGGTTGTGACAATCAAAGCGCAATCCATCTTGCGAAGAATTCGACCTATAGCATATTGATGTGAGGTATCACTGGATCTGGGATGTGGTGGAAGGTGGAGAGCTCGAACTCGTCAAGGTGCACACTGACCAAAATTGGTTCGACATGATGACGAAGTCAGTTTCAGCAAGGAAATTTGAAGACTGCTGTGAAGGAGCCGAGTTGATGCTGAAGCCGACGCATTGAAGTCGGAGGGGGAGATTTGTTGGGCTTCCTCCTTCAATGCTAAGCCCAAGCCCATTGAGGGGTTTCCTAAAAACCCTAACCCTAGATCTCACCTCCTCTATATATTCATTAGTTGTGGGTGGAGGCTAGGTCAAGATATTAGAGAGAAAATTTGAGAGAATTATTTGAGAGGTTTGAGCAAAGCTTTATGCTTTGCATTTGAGAGATCTCTAGAGAGCGTTTGAGTAAAACAACTCTAGGGTAGTTTGATTATCACCATTGTTGGAGAGATTGAGTTAACCACCACATTGGTGTATTCTGATTATTTTGTAACTATTATTTTCATAGTGGATTTTTGATCTGGACTAGGTCCTGTGGGTTTTTACTTCTTTATTGGAAAAGATTTTCCCACGTCAAAAATTGCTTGTGTTCTCTCTCTCTTCTTCTTATCTCTCTCCCGTGTTTACGTTTTGATTTTTCCACTACGCTTCCCGACTTGGTGAAGTTCAGGCCGAGGTATTGCCGAGATCCGAGATCAGGATCTTGTTGATTGACTTCCGCACATAGGCTGCTTAGCAGATCTGAGGGAACCGAGTTCCCAACACCAGTGACCCGGTTGAGTCATACATTTAAAAAAAAAAACGAAAAAACCAAAATTGTTTCTTCTTGTCAAAAAAAGAATGTAGAACTCATTTTACAAATTTTTTGTAATTTTATTTGCTAGTATACTCTTCTACAATGACCTCAGATTTCAGCCTCCAATATTGAAGCAATTTGCGAAATAATAAATTAAGAGATTAAGACATATGTCATTTTTAATGTAGTTGAATTTGAAAAATATGAGTTCAATGTCATTGAGAGGTATGTTTATGAGGATTCTGAGTTGCAATTTAAATTGACATAGTAATAACATGCATTTTTATTTATTTATGCTTCATGTTTTTGAACTTATTTAATGAACCTTGTTTAATTCAATTTAGATATGGAGAATATAATTGAATTTATATGTTCATATTTATATATTTTTTTATGGGAAAAATGTTTCTGCAGTTAATGCAGATAAGTTATCTGCATTTATACCAAAAACGACGTCGTTTTAGTATTGAAATCTTAAAAAATTATAAATATAAAGACTATTATAACCCTGAAATAAATTAAAATTACAAAAACACCATGATTTCTGCCCCAAAACGACGTCGTAAACTTATCTGTAGTAACTGCAGAAAAAGCGAACCTTTTTTTTATATATCTATATATATATCCCGGTCAACCGATCCGACCTGTGACCCACCGGTTCGATCAGTGATCGAGTAGCCCAGTACCCTGACCGGGTCGATGCCCAGGTCGGGTTTAATAACACTGGTTGCGGCTATTAGGTTCAAAATTTTGATGTGAAATTATCAAAAATAGGAGTGGGAAATTTTCGGCAGAGGGAGAAGGGGGGGGGGGGAATTGTTAAATGGGTGAGGGTGGGAAAAACTAAGCATGGAAAATTTTGAGGTGAAATTGGAAAATTTAAAATATAAAGATAGGGAAAGGGAAAATTCAGAGAAAAGGGGAAATTTTTTTTTGGATTAAGTGGAAAGATAAAATTATTATAGGGATTTCTAATAAATTTCTGATATATAGGAAGAAATTGATCAGATATAAATTCTCGCAGCAAGAAGATGTACAATTTCAGGAATTTAAATTAAAATATGTTGCAATATTTGGGTTTTAGCTATAGTCTGTATGACTTATATTTGAAACTATTTTTCATTTACAAACACATCATTTATATGTAGGTTGGTTAAAAAATGCCACTTAGAGAATTAATTCCTACCGATATAGAGTTGAAGGCGCACTGAGTGATGATATTGGCGGGTACTTTGGTATTCTTATACTTGGTTAAAATAGAAATAATGGAAAAGTCTTCACACTTCAGTGTCATTTATCCGAGCAACTCCCCCTTTTCTTAGAGAGATAAGCGAAGGAAGAAATAGAGATATCCACAGAGGAAAATGAAGTGTTGAGAGGAGAAAGCTTCAAGCGGATAATACTGGCAGGAAGGTAATATCCTATATTGACACTCTACTACAACTTAATGGAGAAGGCATGACGAAGGACAATAAAGAGATTGACTATTTTGATAAGCTGATGATTGCTGAGGAGGATGAAGGTGTGGAGATGGAATTGAGCGGAGAAGAATTATATATTGATGATCCACTATGTCCAACTTATCGATTTGAAAAGGAGGTTCATAAGGAGAGCTGTAAACCATGGAGGCAAGCAGTGATCATTAAGTTGTTACGGAAAAGGGTTGGGTGAAATTCCTTCTGCAAAGGCTCCTCAAAATGTGGAAAATTTCGGGGCACTATGATTTTCTAGACCTTGAAAATGGCTATTTCTTGTTTTGATTCTCAGATGTCAAGGACTATAATTTTGTCTTACAGGAAGGACAATGGATTGTGGACGACCATTATGTGGTGGTGCAACGCTGGCGATCATTCTTTGATCCTAAAGAAACTGGCAGTTTGGACACGAATTCCAAGCCTCCCAATAGAATCATATAAAAATGGGAACCTGTTTGGCCAAACTCTGAATATCAACAATAACTCGATTCATAAAGATGAGTTAGGAGGTGAATTCACAGACCGCGCCAAATTTGCACGTATTTGTATCGAACTTGATCTGTACAAAGGTTTCCTATCAAAATTCAGAATAGGCAATTGGATTTTTCTAATAGGCTACGAAGGACTTCATCTCATCTGTTTCGTTTGTGGGAAGTTTAATCATAGATGCGATGTATGTCCTTTATTCTCCAACCCCTCTAATTCGACTGAAAAAAATGTTCCTCCCCAAAATCCAACAGCAACTTCCAAAATTCAGCGGGGGTTACATGCATGAATGAATCGAATCGACACCCGAAAGAGAGAGATTTCAAAGGCTGTGCAGGTATAAGACTGCACAGTTTGGGATAGCTTATAAGAATTAATTGATACTACTGCATCTACTTTTCGGTAGCCAGGATCGGAAGAACTCCACAATTAAGCGTGCTTGACTTGGAGCAATTCTGGGATGAGTGACCTCCTGGGAAGTTTTCCCGGGAAGTGTGCGAGTGAGGACAAAGCACACTGAAAAGTCTCATGTTAGTGTGTGAGGACAGTCATTGATTCTTGAAGCGGCCGGGCATTACAAGTAGCTTGAAGCTGTAGCAAGGCCTCCAAAGTCTCTTCTTTTTACTATTTTCAAGCATTGGGTATACACTATACCCTTTCCTCTTTATTTTCTTTGAAAAAGATGATGTTTTGAGTTGTTAAAAAGGAAAACTGTGATGATTCATGTAAGAACCCGCACCGTTAATTTGAGAATTTAATTAATTAATTATGAGATTAATGATATAATTCCATAATTGACCATAATAATTACTAGAAGGCTTAAATAATTATAGTAACTGTTTAATAATGTTGAAAGTCACTTTTCTGACGAAAAGTGCAGATACCGGTTCTGCTCCACGGTATAAATGCGTACCAGTGAAGTATCCTTTATGAAAATTATGTATATATCACTAGAATAATATCTAGGACTAGCATAACATGTTTGAAGTCAAAATAATGAGAACTAGCATCAGAAATGATACCGGCTACTTAAAAGCGCGTACCGGCAAAGTGTTGCGAAAAATAAAATAAAAATATGACAAATCTTAGAAAATGGCTAGGTTCAAAATCCTAAGTTTGAGGTTAAAATGATAAGCGTAGCTATTAGTGCTAATACGGTGTTATTAAACTTAAGTGGACTATATATAGACCCTTGCACAATAACCTAGGTCAGAATTCTTGTTTCTACGTAGCCCATATGCTGAGTTGAGAGCTCCACCTTGGCTGCCACCTTCCTCTCTTCTTGGAAGCTTGAAACTTACATGAAAACCAACCAAGTCATCACCTTTTCATTGATTTCTCTCCATTTGCCTTGCAAACACTGAATAGTTGGCTTTATGAGTGAGTTTGGTATATCATTTCTGAATGTGAGCTACTGTTGGTGAGGCTTTGTGGTTGTCCCACCTTGTGGTGGTGTCTGAGAGCATTTCTTTGTATTTAAGGCTTCAAGAAGCCATTTTGATGGAGAAATGACCTAGCTTGTTGTGTATTTTCGTAGTCTTGAAGTGACAGAACCATAGTGCTGTGTAGAGGACTCCAAGTCTGTCCCATTTTTTGAGTTTTCAGCCTTGGAGGTAAACCATGATCACCTCCTTTGTATTTTCATGAGTTTGGCTTGTTTAATCCATTAAAAAGGGAAACTTTAAGCATTTGAGTTAAGGACTGAGAATGTATGTTTAAAATATGTTAATGAACATCTGTTGATGGAGTCATTGGACTCCAAATCGAGTTTGGACCATTAAAAATGGTGTTATGTAGTAAACTGCTCGAGTTTCTACATTCTGTCTGATAAGTATTCAAATACTTTTCGGGGAGTATTCGAATACTCATTAGCAGGTAGTCGAATACTCATTGAAGGAGTATTGGAATACTTTTCTGTGAAGAAAAGTATTCGGATACCTTAGAAGAAGTATTCGGATACTGGGTAGTATTCGGATATTGTAGGAAATGTATTCGGATATTGTGTAGTATTCGGATACCGTGAGAAAAGTATTTGGATACCATGTGGTATTCGAATACCTTAGTAAAAGTATTCATATACTTTCTGGAGACATGGATGATAGTAACTGGCCTTGAAGGTCCTAGCATGTGAGAGGGAAAAACAAAAATTTTTCTTATGCGGAATCACACATGTAATCAAAAATCATGCTTTATGACAGTATGATGTTACCTTTGTTTGTGAGTTCAAAACTCCAAGACGATCAGTGTTAGTTTTGAAGGATTCAAACCTTCTAACGTTGATCCACACCACCCACGTCAAGATGCAAGAACTCTTCTTGTCAAGCCACCAATTGACCACCACAAAGAGGCTTGACAAGGAACATAAAATTAGGAATAAACATCCAGTATCCTTGAATCCTCATGATCGTCATCTCATCACAGATACTCAAGAGATACCTATTTTATTCCAAGAGGTTTATCCAGTTACTCATATAAAATATTAACAGTAATATTGAGACAAAATATGAAACAGGATAAATAGTGCTTTTATTTATTTGCGACAATACAAAGGTCCACATATGTCCTAATCTAATTAAAAGATTGTCTCTAGGACATCCATATACTAACAATCTCCCACTTGGTCTAGAGCCAATCAGACCTAAGTCGTATACCCAAAGCCTCATAATGACTATCATGTTTTCTCTGAGAAACAGTCTTTGTCAGAGAATCAGCTAGGTTATCATCTGTGGGAATATAATCCATCTTTACATCCATCCTATCAATGATTTCTCTAATCAGGTGATATCTGCGGAGCACGTGCTTAGATCTTTGATGAGACCTAGGTTCCTTTGACTGCGCAATGGCTCCAGTGTTGTCGCAAAGCAACTGTATGGGCTCATCCATGCTTGGAACCACCCTAAGTTCTGATATGAACTTCTTGATCCACACGGCCTCCTTAGCTGCTTCTGTAGCAGCTATATATTCAGCTTCTGTCGTTGAATCTGCTGTTGTCTCCTGCTTGGAACTCTTCCAAGATACTGCTCCATCATTTATGGTGAATACGAACCCTGACTGTGACTTGCAGTCATCTTTGTCACTCTGAAAGCTGGCATCAGTGAACCCTTTCACTGTTAGCTCATCAACCCCACCATAGACCAGAAACGCATCCTTAGTTCTTCTTAAGTATTTAAGGATGGTCTCGACTGCTGTCCAGTGACCCTCTCTAGGGTCCGACTGGTATCTGCTCGTAATGCTCGAAGCATATGAGACATCTGGTCTCGTACATATCATGGCATACATGATGGATCCAATAGCCGAAGCGTATGGAATTCCACTCATCCGATCCTTCCCAGGCTGTGACTTAGGACACATAGCCTTTGAAAGATGTACCCCATGACTGACGGGAAGAAAACCCCTTTTCGACGCTTCCATGCTAAACCTTTTTAGCATATTGTCAACATACGTGGATTGAGATAAACCCAGCAGCCTCTTGGATCTATCTCTATAGATCTTTATACTAAGTATAAAGGCCGCTTCTCCCAAATCCTTCATGGTGAAGCTTTTTGAAAGCCACTCTTTCGTTATTTGTAATGTGAGGATGTCATTTCCTATTAACAATATTCATCTACATAAAGTACCAGGAAGACGACATTACTCCCACTAACCTTCTTGTAAACACAAGGTTCATCCTCGTTCTTGATAAAACTGTTACTCTTAACGACTTCATCAAAACGAATATTCCAACTCCTTGATGCTTGCTTTAGCCCATATATCGACCTTTGAAGTTTGCATACCATATGCTCCTGATCTTTGATTTCAAAGCCCTCAGGTTGTGTCATGTACACTTCCTCCTTCAAGAACCCATTCAAGAAGGCGGTCTTGACATCCATTTGCCAAATTTTATAGTCGTGATTGCCGCTATTGCAAGCATGATCCTAATAGATTTGATCATGGCAACAGGCGAGAAAGTCTCATCATAGTCAACTCCTTGTGTTTGACGATACCCTTTCGCAACCAACCTAGCTTTGTAGGTCTGAACGTTGCCATCTGCATCAGTCTTTCTTTTAAAGACCCATTTATTACCGATAGGAACTATTCCTTGCGGTTTAGGAACCAAGGTCCATACCTTGTTTTGATACATCGAATCCATTTCAGATTCCATGGCTTCAAGCCATCTAGAAGAGTGAACATCCTTGACTGCCTCTTCGTAGTTACTTGGTTCATCATCCTCGACGGTTTGCTGATTCTCAATCACAAACCCATACCTCTCAGGTGGATGGATGACCCTCGTTGACCTACGGAGTTGTGTGTTTACTTCTCCATTGGAGAACGTCGCCTGCGGAGCAGACTCGGGTTCCTCAATCTGTTCATGTGGTTCTTGAACTTCTTCAAGATCAATCTTACTCCCACTGGCTCCTTGAGAGATCAAATCCTTCTCAACGAACTCAGCATTCTTTGACACAAACACCTTGTGTTCATCCAAGGAGTAAAAGTAGTATCCCTTAGTACCTTTGGGATACCCCACAAATAGACATTTAGTACTCTTAGCACTAAGCTTGTCTGATGCCAACACTTTGACATAAGCTGGCGATCCCCATACCCTGAGGTAACTCAGGTTGGGTCTCTTACCATTCCATATCTCATATGGTGTGGTCTGAACAGATTTAGACGGTACCCTATTTAGAAGGTATGCCGCTGTGTCTAAGGCATATCCCCAAAATGATTTTGGAAGTTGAGTCTCACTCATCATAGACCTGACCATGTCTAACAAGGTCCTGTTTCTCATTTCGGAGACACCATTTTGGTGTGGTGTGTAAGGTGCAGTAAACTGCGAGAGAATTCCATTTTCTCTCAGATAATCCTGAAACTCATGGCTCAGATATTCACCACCACGATCTGATCGTAATGTCTTAATCATCTTGCCACGCTGTTTCTCTACTTCATTCCTAAACTCCTTGAACTTTTCAAAGGCTTCGGATTTATATCTCATTAGGTACACGTACCCAAATCTTGATTTGTCATCAGTAAAAGTGATGAAATAGGAGTATCCTCCTCTAGCCTCTATAGACATTGGCACACAAACATCAGTGTGAATGAGTTCTAATAACTCACTAGCCCTATGACGCTCAAGCCCTTTGGGCTTGTGACAAGTCATTTTCCCAGCTAGACAAGATTCATATTGTCCATAGGATTTCAAATCCATGGAATCTAGGTATCCATTTGCATGCATCCTAGACAATCTTGTTTCGTTTATGTGCCCTAGTCTACAATGCCAAAGATAAGATTGATTATCTATCCTAGGTCGTTTCACGGCTATATTGAGCACTTCAGTTCCCATTTCAGAACATACAATCCATTTATTAAAGAAGTAGTACCATAAACAATATCATTCGAAATGATAGAAAATGTACCATTCTTAATACTAAAAGTAAAACCATCTTGTTCTAAGCTAGAAATAGAAATAATGTTTCTAGAAATGTTTGGAACATAAAGACAATTATTCAAATGCAATAAAAGGCCCGTAGGCAAAATAAGGTCGGCATCTCCAACAGAATGAGCAGCAACCCTTGCTCCATTGCCAACGCGGAGGTCCACCTCGTTTCTCTCCAATCTCCTTGGGCTCCTAAGCACCTGCAACATATTGCAGATATGAGAACCACAACCGGTATCCAATACCCATGAGGTAGGATTAGCACAAGAATAATTTATCTCAATCATGAAAGTACCTGAGGTAGAAGCATCACCATGCTTCTTGTCCTTCACACTCTTCAGGTAGTCTGGACAATTCCTCTTCCAATGGCCTTTCTTGCCACAATGGAAGCACTCAGCATCGCTTTTGTCCTTGGATGCACTCTTACCCTTCTTTTTGCCTTTCTTCTTCTTGGGTTTTCCTTTGGGTTTAAGGGAGTCTCCTTTCGCAGGCTCCTTGCCCTTACCCTTTGCCTTGCTAGGCCCACCATTCAGAAGAGTATGCGTCCTATCCTTCTTGATAGACACTTCAGCAGTTGTTAACATGCTTAACAATTCAGGCAAGCTCACAAGCATCCCATGCATGTTGTAATTCATAATGAATTGACTGAAGGAAGGTGGAAACGAGGTCAGGACTAAGTCATTACTTAGCTCGGCATCCATCACGAAGCCTAGATTCCCTAGCTTCTCAATGAGTCCGATCATCTTAAGAACATGACTGCTCACAGACATGTTCTCAGACATCCTGCATGAGAACAATTCTCTAGAGGCCTCATACCTCTCATGCCTGTCTTTAATGTCATACAACTCCTTGAGATGTAAGACAATAGAGGGAGCATCCATATGCTCATGCTGCTTTTGCAGTTCAGGCGACATGGATGCCAACATAATGCAGACAGTCAACACATTGTCATCCATGTGCTGTTTGTGGGCCTCGAAATCAAATTCCGCAAACCCATCTTCCCCTTCCCTAGGAGCTTCGGGTAATACAGCATCCAGGACATAAGCTATTTTTTCGGCCCTAAGAACAATTCTTAAGTTCCGATACCAGTCCATAAAGTTTGAACCGGTCAGTTTGTTCGTATCGAGTATTGAGCGCAGTGACAGTGGATTAGTCATACTAAAAACTGAAAAAGATGTAAAGATGATTTAATTAATATATTTAGACATGTTGTATAAACAAATTATTAAAGACTTTAAATAATTTGCCCCTTCCACTATTTTATCTAAGTCAATGACCCTTCCCATTTGACTTAGGGTTAATCTACTTTTAGATTTTACCTTAGTGAGATTAAGAGTGCGATTATCTATTTTAACCCCCGTCTGTGACCGCAAGATTAATTTAAATAATGGGTTGATCCTCATCAACAGTATCTCATACTCTCTCTTAACATTAGGTTGACAACTCCTTGTCACTTAGTGGTGCATCTCATGCAACCAACCTAGCATTATTACCCTAAGTACATAAGCCCGGCTGAGCCTGCAACTTATGTCTCAGTTAAGTATTAACCAGACCCTAAGTGTCTAACACTTCTAATACTACTCTTACTCAACGAAACAGTGGGTCCCAATTGAGTTGTGGAGCACCACTATGTAGAGGAAGTTCGAGTAATATTGGTGGTGAAAGGTAATCATATGCTTAGTAATTTATTCCTTTAAGGGTTCCTTTTATTTGGGGTTTATTAGGTCTCATCAAACACATTTATATTATTATCATGCTAGTCGTTATCCTATGTCAAACATCTATCGGATTACACTAGTCGTAATTGGACATGCATAATAATACATACAAACGCGATTTGTCCAATTCATGCATACTAGTCGTTCAAAACATAAAAGCATACATGCATATAAAATAGTTTTATTTGAGATGGTCATGGTGCTCGTGCATTTGTCCATCTTGCTTCTCAAGCATCGGCTCCTGTCCTCTATACGCCACTAGCCTAATTCTCTAATTACATATAATTAAAGAAACTCCAAAACATCTTTGGAGGGACAAATAATAAAAATTCAAAATTCAAATTACAACTCTAATTAAAATAGAGCAAAATTACACATTAATTTAAAATTTGAAATTCGAATTTCGGGCACCATGACCATCCCCTTCCAAATTGCACCTGAAAATTTAAACAGCTTGCAAGCACATAATATCAAATATTATATAAATATTTACTCACATATGTTTTGATAATTTAACAATTAAAATATCAAAACAAGAATCAAAATTCAAAATTTTTTCAATTTTCTCCTAATGGTCGAATTTTGCATCTTTATGCATAATTCAAATCTTTGTCAAATCTTTCTCAAATATCACAAAAATTAAACCATTTATTCAACCATAACTCATATGGCCGAACCATACATCATCATATACAAAAATTTTATTAAACAAAATCATGGAGAAAATAATGCATTTGAATATTCACATCATGGCAGAATCATATTCCCTTTTCAAAAAAAATGTTTCTTTTGGAAACTTTCACAAAGAATCAAAACAAACAAAACCATGAGGTCATGTAGATATATAAACACCATAATCATATTAAATATGTTCATAAAAAAGAATCCACATGCAAAGAATTAATCTTTAACAAAAGACCTTTTGACCGTGAGAAAATTAATTTCACAAACAAAGTACTATCACCCGCCGATGGTAAAGCAACCATGCTCTGATACCACTTGAAAGTAAAATGGCCTTGAAGGTCGTAGCATGTGAGAGGGAATTTTTTTTTCATATGCGGAATTACACATGCAATCAAGAATCATGCTTTATGGCATGTGATGTTACCTTTGTTTGTGAGTTCAAAACTCCAAGACGATCAGTGTTAGGTTTGAAGGGTTCAAACCCTCTAACGTTGATCCACACCATCCACGTCAAGATGCAAGAACGCTTTCTTGAAAGCCACCAATTGACCACCACAAAGAGTCTTGCTATGCGCTCAATAGGTGAAGAAGGAGGCTAGGTATATGTGTTTAGAAGAGTGAAGTCTCCAGCATGAAAACTTCACAAGAGTGGGAATAGTATATAGAAGAATTGGCTAGGTTCTTTTGAAAAACCTTAAGGAGGAACTCACCAACTAGGCGCACAAGAGAGGGAGAGAATTAGTGTATCAAATCAGAATTTGTACTTTACTTATAATAAAAGTGGCGCACAAGTGAGTGAGACAAAGGTGGAGTTGTTGCAATTCAAAAATCCCAACAACCTCCCCTTTGAATCCTCATAAGACTAGGTCTTTATCTAGTCAAAATTCTGAACCAATGGTCATCATATGACCACCAATTCATGTGCCCCTATTCAGCCCAAAAAGGGACCAAATACATTTGAGCTGTTGCATTCAAGTTTGAACCAACTAGCTCACTGATTCTCTCAACAACCAAATCTGATTGGAGCTTGTTGGTTTGACAAGATGACAATCATCTCCCACCAAAATGGTGCCCCAAATCAGCCCTTGGAGATCTCCATAGATCTTCTCTTGATACAAGGGATTTGTTCCAACAAGATCTCGTCTTATCCTTTTGTTATGAAACAACTTTTCATAGCCAATTCAAATTCAAATTCAAACATTTAAATTCAAACGTTTAAACATTTAAATTCTAAATTCAAATTCAAATTTCAAATTCAATTTCAAATTCAAAATTCAAAATTCAAAATTCAAATTTCAAATTTCAAATTTCAAATTCAAAATTCGAATTTCAAAATTCAAATTCAAAATTCAAAATTCAAAATTCAAAATTCAAAATTCAAATTCAAAATTCAAAATTTAAATATTTGATAATTAATTTAACTAATTAAATTAATTAGTAATGTCTTGGACCATCCAAGCCCATTAACAATACCATGCGCCCTCTCCCTCTTAGGTGGGCTTCCAAACTTCTTCTTGGGCTAACAACCATTATTAGGCCCAATACCTTTAATGCTATATCATCATGACATTAAGGTGTTACTGTGTGACCCATTAGGTCCAACATAGCCACTGACATAAATGGGCTCGTGCCCAACAAGCCCACAACCCATTTACTGACAACACAGAGCACTAGCAATGCTTTGTTGCCCCAGAGCTAGTTAGATTAATGACTTGATCATCCTATTACACATATTTGGTTGCCATATGTATTTATTTTTGTCTCGGTTACCTTCCCATAAAACCTAGGGTAAGGAAGCGTATCAACCCTTGCGGTTTAGGGTAAGCTTTATTCGAAATAGGGAATCTTCAATTTACTGACTCTAAAGGCAGATCATCTCATTATCTCTTTTACTATGCATAGATTCCCGAGTCCCTATAAATGTCATCCCGATTTCTCCAGTTTACAGATAACCTAATCTCTCACAGAGATTTGACGAATTCCTTCAGCTTATCACCCTAGCCCTGTGCTCTTTCAGGACAAGCCTGACAGTATACCTATGAGTCTCCATGTTTCAGGCAGACGAGGTATACAGTCAAAGCATGCCTTCTAGAACACAGTCTAGGTAATAACTTCTGGTCTAAGGAAAGACATACCCAAATATAAAGAGACTACTCTAATGATACTCTCTGTGAGATTTCCTCATAGAGTCTCTTTTGTGGGTCTGTTCAGTGCGAGCTATACCCTTATAGATCCACCCACGACTTTAGCTAATACATCTCCATATCTGTAGCTCATGAGGTTTTTACCTTGCATCCGAATACAAGTAGATAAGTTGTGCTAGTCTTACCCGAGATCACTGATCCCCATTCTCAGTGTCTCTAGACTAGGAACATAAAATTAGGAATAAATATCTAGTATCCTTGAATCCTCATGATCGTGATCTCATCACAGATACTCAAGAGATACCTATTTTATTCCAAGGGGTTTATCCAGTTACTCATATAAAATATTAACAGTAATATTGAGACAAAATATGAAACAGGATAAATAGTGCTTTTATTTATTTGCGACAATACAAAGGTCCACATATGTCCTAATCTAATTAAAAGATTGTCTCTAGGACATCCATATACTAACATTTAATGTTATATCATCATGACAATAAGGTGTTAGTGTGTGACCCATTAGGCACAACATAGCTACTGACATAAACGGGCTTGGGCCCAACAAGCCCACAACCCATCTAATGACAACACAGAGCACTAGCAATGCTTTGTTGCCCCAGAGCCAGTTAGATTAATGACTTGATCATCCTATTACACATAGTTGGTTGCCGTATGTATTTCCTTTCGTCTCGGTTACCTTCCCATTAAACCTAGGGTAAGGAAACGTATCAACCCTTGCGGTTTAGGGTAAGCTTTATTCGAAATAGGGAATCTTCAATTTACTGACTCTAAAGGCAGATCATCTCATGATCTCTTTTACTATGCATAGATTCTCGAGTCCCTGCAAATGTCATCCCGATTTCTCCAGTTTACAGATAACATAATCTCTCACAGAGATTTGACGAATTCCTTCAGCTTATCACCCTAGCCCTGTGCTCTTTCAGGACAAGCTCAACAGTATACCTATGAGTCTCCATGTTTCAGGCAGACGAGGTATACAGTCAAAGCATGCCTTCTAGAACACAGTCTAGGTAATAACTTCTGGTCTAAGGAAAGACATACCCAAATGTAAAGAGAATATTCTAATGATACTCTATGTGAGATTTCCTCATAGAGTCTTTTTGTGGGTCAGTTCAGTGCGAGCTATACCCTTATAAGTTCACCCACGACTTTAGCTAAGACATCTCTATATCTGCAACTCATGAGGTCTTTACCTTGCATCCGAATACAAGTAGATAAGTCGTGCTAGTCTTACCCGAGATCACTGATCCCCATTCACAGTGTCTCTAGACTAGGAACATAAAATTAGGAATAAACATCTGGTATCCTTAAATCCTCATGATTGTGATCTCATCACAGATACTTAAGAGATACCTATTTTATTCCAAGGGGTTTATCCAGTTTATTCATAATATATTAACAATAATATCGAGACTAAATATGAAACAGGATAAAGAGTGCTTATTATTAATTTGCGACAAAAAGGTCTACATCTTATGTCTTTATTTAATCAAAAAGATTGTCTCAAGGACACCCATATACTAATAATGGAGTATTCGAATACTCATCGAGGAGTATTCGAATACCTCCTGTAGAAATTGCATGAAATCACCTAAAACAAGTCGGAAAGCCTTAATCACTAAATGGAACCTTGGACAATGAATATTAATGATTATTTATTGTATAAACAGACTGTGATTGTGCTGTTTGGTGACCCTGAGCTAGTGTGGACTTTGACTTGGATTGATTTCTTAGAGGTAAGCTTTCGTGTTCTTGGATTGATCTGTTGCTTGTTCCACTGACCTCTATGGGAGGGTGGTTTATATGCATGTATGCCTTTATGAAAGATGATATATGCATTATTATATGCCTGAGATATGTTAAGTTAACTGTTGATGTAATGTATGAAAGTGATGTTGATACTTACACGATCAGAATGCGACTCTGGTGTATAAGGCATAAGGATGCGACCCTTATGTTTAGAAAGGTCGCAGACGTGCATAATCCCTATCTTGTTCTCTGGCCAGTCGAACCACATTTGTATACATCACATGATTAATGAGTTAAAGTTTTTGGCTCGTCGAGCAAGAGACATATTGTCATGATTTAAATGCCTTAATATGAACATGCATTGTAATTACTGTTTTCGAACTTATATTATATTTGTAAGTGAGCTTGGGGCGAAAGAGTCCTGAGGTCCCCTTGTCTTACTGAGATTTCTTTTTAGAGATCTAACCCCACGTTTGGGGCACATTTTTCAGGTTCAGGTACCTCGGGGGTTGAGACCTCGGGCGGCAGGAGACTGGAGCTTAGTTGACTGTTGCATGCTGATTATACTGCTATGATTAGATACTAATTATGATTATTTGCCTTTATATGGTTATATGACTTGAGACTCTGTTGGGCTTTGTTGCCTTATTTGGTGACCATGGGGGTTGTCCATGCCAAATTGACTTGACTATGTTGATTTAGATTCGAGTTGTATAATGTATCAGGATTATGGTCCGGACTACATGTTGTAGTTCCGTGATTTAGATACTCATTTATTTATATTATGAGGTTATTCAGTGTATTTAGCTCTTATTGCAATTTACATACAGGAAATGTTTTGAAAATGGATTAAGTAATCAACTTGGTTAATAATAATGACGTCATAATTGAAAAGAAAAAGTTAGTCCCGCATTTTTATTAAGCGCTGCTTAATACGACGATATGATAACAACACACTAGTTTAGTAAAATTGAGATATCTAGAGCTACAAAGCTCCAGATTGAGTGAGATTTGGACCTTGTGAAGATAACACATAGGGCTACAATCTAATAAAATTTCAGATCCAATGGAAAAGTGGATTGATCGCAGTTTGAAATTTAAGTTGCTGTCTTGCTTTGGAAATTCAGTTTGCAGCAGTCACATTGCGAAAAATAAAATCGGAGTTATACAACTCCAAATGAGACATATAATATGTTGCTGGGAAGCTTGTAATGTCTAGTTTGACATACTAAAATATTAGGACTTTTGGTAAAGTGTTTTAATACCAGTTTTAAAAATGGTAAATACAGTTTAGTACTGGAGGCTTTTGAAAGAGCCTACAGTAAGCGAAAAAAAATAAATAATGTTCCTTTTAATCTGAAAAAGCTAAGATCTGTTTATTGATGGTATGAATGTTATGAAAACAAATATATGACCTTGCTGGACACTGTTATTACAAGTGACCCTTTGGACACCGAGTCATTGAGGGAGGGTTTAGCTTGACAGTTAAGCTTCTGGTCCTTGAATTTATCCACAGTTGGTTCCACCAAACTCCATGGGAGGATGGTTTGATGTGCATGATATGCTTTTTCTGAAAATGTTCATGCATTGATATTATCTGATATATGTGGATATGCTTGTTGATGTAATATATAGATGTGATGTTGATTACTTACACGATCAGGCTGCGACCGTGGTGTGTAAGGCATAAGGTTGCGACCTTTATGTTTTGGTAGGTTGCAGACGTGTGTAATTTCTATTATGCTCTCTGGCCAGTTGAACTGCACTTGCATATATCACATGATATATACTGAGATATATAACTATATGAGGATCAAATTATTTTACCATGATGATACAACATTGTTATTGTCATGCATTTTATTATTTTGCCATACTTATTATATACATGTAAGTGAGCTTGGGGCGGAAGAGTCTTTGAGGACCCCTTGTCTTATTGAGATTTATGTTAGAGATCTTATGGGCATATTTTCAGGTGCAGACGTGTATGAGGCAGATCTCTTTAGAGGCAAAAGGCCAGAGTAGAGCTTATATAATGTGCATGCTTATTTTCTATTTTGTTGAATACGATTGATGTATTTGAGACATAATATTTATGATGATTGTTGCACCTATTATTACTATTTGATGTGAGCGTGGGGTTGTCTATATATCTGTAAATAATTTGATTTAGCTTTGTTGACTGGTATCTGTATAAATGATGTATCAAGATATTGTCATGGCTACTTGAAGAAGACCCATGACTTAGTTTTATGATTATGAGGTTATTCAGACTATTTCTAGTATTGCAATTACAAACAGATTATTTTAAAAAGGAAAAAGTAATTCCACTTGACTAAACAAATATGAGCTTATAATTGAATTAACTAGCTTCCACATTTATTTCGAGTTGCGCTTAATACCACTCATATGTTAATACACCAGTGAACACGAGGTGTTACAAGGAGCATTGGGCAAGAAACCCACTTAATTTGAATTCAGGCATATGGAGTATTTTGACATGACATGTTGACCTGTTGGATTATTGGAGCATGTTGATATAGTTTCTTATTTGTATCATTGACTTAGTGTATGAACATTGGTCTTGCATATGATGTTGTTGTCATGCTTAAGGTTGTTTATGCTTTTGTGTCTATGTGATTTGTATATTATTTATGATGATTGTAAGAACCCGCACCGTTAATTTAGGGATTTAATTAATTAATTATGAGATTAATGATATAATTCCATAATTGACCCTAATAATTATGAGAAGGCTTAAATAATTATAGTAAGTGATTAATAATGTTGAAAGTCATTTTTCTGACGAAAAGTGCAGATACCGGTTCCGCCTCACGGTATAAATGCGTACTGATGAAGTATCCTGGAAAATTATGAAAAGTATGTATATATCACTAGAATAATATCTAGGGCTGGTATAACAAGTTTCAAGTCAAAATAATGTGAATTGGTGTCAGAACTGACACTGGCTACGTAAAAGCGTGTACCGACAAAGTGCTGTGAAAAATAAAACAAAAATATGATAAATCTTAGAAAAATGACTAGGTTCAAAATTCAAAGTTTGGAATTAAAATGGTAAGCATAACTATTAATGCTAATACAGTGTGCTTAAAACTTAAACGACTATAAATGCTTAATGGCACTTAACCCTAGGCCATATTGAGGCTGCCTACGTGAAGGGTTCTAAGTACTCAGCAGCTGCCACCCTCCCTCTCTACCATTTCATGGCTTTTCTTCCCCTTGAAACCTCAAAGTGATCACCTTTGTTTATGTTGCCTTCATCAAAATAGTATGGGTGAGTGAGAGCAAGCTTGTGAGAGGGGGTGGTCACTCATTTCTGTGCTAGGGCTTCTGAGTTGGTGGGCTTTTGAGGCTGACTTCATTGTGTGGGGTTGTGGAAACCATTTCCATGTCATTGGAGGCTTCAAGAAGCCACCTTTTGATGAATAGGACCAAACTTATGGTGCATTTTCGTGGTCCTTGAAAGTCAGTGTTGTGGAGCTGTGTTGGGAGCTCCAAGTCACCTCATTTTTCTAAGTTTTCATGTCTTGAGGTACACCAGGATCACCACTTTTGAATACTCATGAGTTTGGCTTGTTTAATCCATTAAAAAGGAAAAATTTGAGCATTTGAGTTAAGGACTGATAATCTAGGTCTAAAATATGTTAATGAACATTTGTCTACGGAGTCATTGGACTCCAAATCGCTTTGGGACCATTAAAAATGGTATTATGCAGAAAACTGCTCGAGTTTCTGCATTTTGTCTGATAAGTATTCGAATACTTTTCGTGAAGTATTCAAATACTCATCAGCAGGTAGTCGAATACTCTTGAAGGAGTATTGGGATACTTTTCTGGAAAGAAAAGTATTCGGATACCTTAGAAGAAGTATTCGAATATTGGGTAGTATTCAGATATTGTAGGAAATGTATTCGAATACCTTGTGGTATTCGGATACTAAGTGAAAAGTATTCGGATACCTTGTGGTATTCAGATACTTAAGTGAAAGTATTCAGATACTTTCTGGAGACATGGAGTATTCGAATACTCATCGAGGAGTATTTGAATACCTCCTGCAGAATTTGTATGAAATCACCTAAAACAAGTTGGAAAGCCTTAATCACTTAATGGAATCTTGGACAATGAATATTAATGATTATTTATTGTATAAACAGACTGTGATTGTGCTGTTTGGTGACCTTGAGCTAGTGTGGACTTTGGCTTGGATTGATTGCTTAGAGGTAAGCTTTCGTGTCCTCGATTTAGCCATTGTTGGTTCCACCATACCCCATGGGGGAATGGTTTATATGCATGATGTGTTTTCATGTACTGATATTTGAAATGTTGTTGAGCTATTAAGTGCAAGTGCTTTATGATATGCATGTGTTGTTCCACCTAGACGGTAAGCCTGAGTATGTGGCTTCAAACAAGATGGTGATTCTGTGGGTGGGTGCAAGTGACATCTTGCACTGATTGTAGTTATAGACGTATGTAATTCCTGTATTTTCTCTGGCTAGTAGGATATTGACACACATGACATGATTATCTGCTGCATTGCACTGATTTTGGAACTTATATTATATCACTGTTTTTGAACTTATATTGCACATGTAAGTGAGCTTAGGGTGGAGAGATACTTGAGGACCCCTTGTCTTACTGAGATTTATGTTTAGAGATCTCACCCCACGTTTGGGGCACATTTTCAGGTTCAGGTAACTCGGGGGCTAATACCTCGGGCGGCAGGAGGCCAGAGCTTAGTTGACTGTTTATGCATTCTTATGCTGTTATGATTGGATGCTGCTCTATGTTATTTTGTCATTATATGATTAGTGAGCCGAGACTTTGTTGGGCTTTGTTGCCTTATTTGGTGAGCATGGGGGTTGTCCATGCCACATTGACTTGACTATGTTGATTTAATTCGAGTTGTATAATGTATCAGGATTATGGTCCAGACTACGTG
This sequence comes from Gastrolobium bilobum, assembly GCF_033153095.1. NCBI lineage: Eukaryota > Viridiplantae > Streptophyta > Magnoliopsida > Fabales > Fabaceae > Gastrolobium > Gastrolobium bilobum. Next base: position 202,193 of record NW_026896846.1, on the reverse strand, counting down.
TTGTAGTTCCGTGATTTAGATACTCACTTATTTATATTATGAAATTATTGTTAGTATATAGGTGTCCTAGAGACAATCTGTTACATCAGATGAACACCTTTTACTACTTAAATTTCATGATTTATTTAATATATGAGCACATTTTATCTTTTTCATATTTTGTCTCGCCTTAATATTAGGTTAATATGCGATTAAAGATAAAAGCCCCATGAATAGAACAAGTGTTCATGTGAGGATCTATGATAGGGATCATGATCACGAGGACTTGAGGACACCACATGTCTATTGCCTAAAGTATGTTCCTAGTCTTGAATCACCAAGAGAGGGCATTGGTGATCTCAATAAGACTAGTACGACATCTTCTACTTGTATGAAGATACAAGGTAAGGACCTCATGGTATGCAGGTATGGTGATACCTTAGCTGATGTCGTAGGTGGATTTGTTCAGGAACAGATAGCACTGAACTGACCCGCCGAGAGACTCCACAAGGATTTCACTAAGTATCATTGGATTTGTTTAGTCTCTCATCGTTTGGTAGTGCGGATCGTCCTAGACTTAAGGATGTCATTGATCACATGCGCCACATTTGACCCTTTAGAGTGAAATTGTTTCTTGCTAATGGGATCAAATGTTTAGTTAGGCCCAGCAGGGTCTTTGGGCCATGGATCCTAGAAAGTCAAAAGTTGATTTGACCAAAATAAGTTTTGGACAAATTCGAAATTTGAATTTTGAAATTCGAATTCAAATTTAAATTACGAAATTTGAAATTTAAATTTTGAATTTTGAAATTTTGAATTTCAAATTTGAATTCAAAATTTGAATTACGAACTAGGATAACAATAAGTTTAAATTTTGAATTTAAAGTTTGAAAAGTTTGAAATTTGAATTTGAAATTTGAACTCATGAGATTGGGTTGTTGATTGATATCTAATGGAGATTGGATATAGATTTTCTGAACAGTTTTGTTTGATTTTAGAATTTAAACAATACTGTTGGAGCTACAAAATGGAGAAGATCATGGTGATGAATTTCGAAATTTTGAAGATGGTTCTTCTAGAATCTAATTCAAAATTTCAACACTTGAATTTCATATTTTCAGCTCTTGGAATTTTTCGAAATTTTGGAGCCTCTGGAGAGATGTTGATTTCGAAATTTTAGCAAAATTGGTGGAAGAGATATTCTCTCAAACTACTCAATCTTTCAATATCTTTGAAGATTTGTTTTTAAATTTAATATTCTGATTTTTTAAATTAAGAATCTTTAAATATCACTTGTGAAGATATAAGAAAGCAAGCATCTTTTCAAAGGGCTCATGAGACTGAAAATGCGCCCCTCTCTACAAGAGAAGCTCTTCTGTGTTTTTTGAAAACAGATCATCACCTATTCTTCTCCATTTTCGCCCCACACCTAATCTCAAGACAACAATCATAGTCTTGAGAAAATTAATCAAACACTTGTAAATCCTCTAGCCTTCATTCGCCTAGCAAGCAATTAAGGACAAGGAGGATCAAGGAGAAGAGTTCTCTGCTGCGACATTGGAGATAGCTGTGTGGACTATCATTAGAGGGCATCATCTTTTTGAAGCCTACAAGAGATCAGAATAAGGTAATTCTAAATCCTCTCGTGTTTCAATGAGCGTTTTCTTTCTAAATCACATGAGGGCATAGAGTATCTATGCATTCCGCTTTCAGAAAATTGTTTATTTTTCCCTCATGTAGGCATATCATTGTGCGACAATAGTGGTGCTAAAGTTTTGAACTTTCACGTGGTATCAAAGCCTGGCTCAATGCCGCAAACGCGTGGGGTCCTTTTTCCTTCGAATTTTCAAAAAGGAGTTTTTGAAATCTTCATCATTTTTCATGTAAAGTTTCAAAATTTTAAAACTTTTTACACATCGAAAATTTCGTTTTAAAGGTTTAAGGTTCTACTTTTTGATATAACATCACCGTGTGGAGATATTATTGATGTCCAAGATCGTCTTGGGGCTAAGGGGTTTCGATCCATCCTATTTGGAATAGGAAAATCGAAACCATGAGGATGATTCTTCAACCTCATGGCCCCGGCCTATATGGCTATAAAGGAAGAAACTTTTTCGTTTTAAAATTTTGAAACTTGATCATGTTTTATTAATTGTTGATAATTATTGTTTTGGAGATGATTCGATTGATTTAGAATTGCAAAGATGCCTTGTGTGGTTTCTAACTATTTTTGTAGGTACAAGGATGCTTGGATGGTCATGGTGCTTCGAATGCATGTTTTATTAATTTTGTTTTTTTCTTTATTTTCTGGTTTAAATGGGAATGTTTTCTCCTAATTTATTTTTATTTTTTGGATAAATGGGATTGTATTTGTCCCGATTTATTTTTATGCATTTTAGTTTAAGTTTCACATAGAAAATCAAGGAAGGACAAGATGAGCATTCGGCCATTGCTGGAAAATTAAGGAGGAATGACGTTTTGATAATCCGGAGCATGAAGATAGCTTGGATGAGAAAACAGAGGCACCATGATCATCCACATATTTGAAATTTAAAATTTTGAATTATGAAATCGCGTCTAGTATGTTTATTTATCATTAAACTCGATCACTTAACGACTAGTATGCATGATTAGACAAGCCGCTAAAATTAACTATGTGATAGTTAGAATTTCTTGTTTAATTTGCATGCAAGATAATTAAAAGAAGGAGACCGATAAATGAACCCTCATTTATAAAATTATTTAACATGAGATTGCCTCCCATCATCGGTGACCCCTGAATCCCTTCTACGTGATAGTTCTCTCTAGCTCAGCTAAGACCTATCATTTTGTTGGGAAAAGTAGTCATTTGAAGTGTATGACACTTAGGATGATGGTTTGTGTTAAAATAAATATATATACTGCAGGCTCAGCCGGGTCTATATATTTAGGGCAATAGTGCCAGGTTATCACATAGAGATGTGAGTGACAAGGAGTTGCCAACCTGATGACCTAAGAAAAGACACGAAGATGTTGTTAATTAGATTAACCCACCAGATAAATTAATTTTGCAGGCTCAGCCGGAAATTAATAAATCTAGTCGTTTTCTTAGCCACTGGGATGTCCTTAAAGTAAGGGTAACCTTAAATCAATAACGGAGGGTCATTGATTTTAGATAAAATAGTGGGAGGACCTTATACGTTTTAAAAGTCTCCGTATTAGGTGTTAATCATGAAATACTTATTTTGTCTATCTTTATTTTCAGCTTTGAGTCATGGCAAGTAACATTAACTTACGCTCAATTCTGGACGCTAATAAATTAACTGGACCAAACTTCACGGGCTGGTATCGAAACGTCAAAATAGTTTTGCGTTCTGAAAAGATTGGCTATGTCCTAAACGCTCCACTTCCTATTGCCCCTACGGAAGGGCAACCTGGGTTTGCTGAGTTTGACTTAGAAGCCCACAGGCAGCATTTGGCGGACAATGAACAGGCAGTCTGCGTACATCTTGCTTCAATGTCTGCGGAGCTTCAGCGTCAACATGAGCATATGGATGCTCCCTCTATTATCCTACATATGAAAGAGCTGTATGATAAGCGGGGAAGGGTTGAACGCTTTGAAACCTCCAAGGAGCTGTTTGGCTGTAAGATGGTTGAGGGTACTGCGGTGGGACCGCATGTCCTCAAGATGATAGGGCTGACAGAGAAGCTTGCTTCTCTTGGTTTTATCATGGACTATGAGCTGAGTATAGACTTGGTCTTGCAGTCGTTGCCACCTTCCTTTAATGGCTTTGTGGTTAATTATTATATGAATAAGGTAGAATCAACACTAGCTGAGTTGTTGAGTCTACTCACCACTGCTGAGGGTGCTGTTAAGAAGAATAAGACCCAGGTTCTTCTGATTGGCAAGGCCAAGGGTAAGAACAAGTCTGTGAGGACAGACAAGCTCAAACCCAAGGGTCAAGCTAAGAAGAAGAAGGGCAAGGGGAAGAAGGAAAAGTCAAAGGATAAGGCTGATGCTGTATGCTTCCACTGTTAGAAACCAGGACATTGGAAGAGGAACTACTTGAAAAAGGGTATTCTAATATATTATAGAATTGTAAATAATCTGTACAAAGGGTTCTCTATTTATAGAGAATATTTGACCTACTTTTAACCTAATGGACTTGGCCCAATACAACAAAGGGCTTGGCCCAATACAACAATAAATGACTAAATAAAAACTAAATAATAACTAAATCAATATTATTTACAACACTCCCCCTCAAGCTGAGGAATAAATATTTATCATTCCCAGCTTGCTAGTAAGTTCTTGAAATCTGTCTGAAGGAAGCCCCTTTGTTAATAGATCAGCTAATTGACGTCCAGTGGGAATGTATGGAGTGGTAATCAACCCGCTATCAAGTTTCTCTTTGATGAAATGGCGGTCAACCTCAATATGTTTAGTCCGATCATGTTGAACTGGATTATGAGCTATACAAATAGCGGACTTATTATCACATAAAAGCTTCATAGGTCCCTCACATTTTATTTTGAGATCATCAAGAACAATTTTCAGCCACAGTAACTCACAAATGCCTTGAGCCATAGCTCGAAATTCAGCTTCTGCACTTGATATGGAAACCACATCTTGTTTCTTACTTCTCCATGTCACCAAGTTACCGCAAAGAAACATGCAATAACCAGTGGTAGAACGACGGTTAGTCACGGATCCAGCATAATCAGCATCTGTGTAGACTTCTAAAGATAGATTGCCATCACGTCGGAATAACAATCCTTTACCAGGAGTACCTTTAAGATACTGAAGAATTCTCTCTACTGCCTGCATGTGTTTTTCTTTTGGATCGTGCATAAACTGACTGACAACACTAACAGCATAAGCTAGGTCTGGTCTAGTATGGGCCAGATATATCAATTTCCCAACTAGTCGTTGATATTGTCCTTTATCAACTGGAGGACTCTCTTCTTCATAGCCCATCTTGTGATTCTGCTCAATAGGAGTATTAGAGGGTTTACACCCGAGCTTTCCTGCTTCTTTGAGAAGATCAAGAACATATTTCCTCTGGCTGATAAAAATTCCTTTGCTTGAATGAACTACTTCTATCCCTAGGAAATATCTCAGTTTCCCAAGGTCTTTGATTTCAAACTCAGAGGCAAGCCGTGTTTGCAGAATCTGTCTCTCCATAAAATCATCACCTGTGATAATAATATCATCAACATATACAAGGAGCAAAGTAAGCTTCCCATTTTGGGAGTGCTTGAAGAAAAGAGTGTGATCTCCTTGGCTCTGTCTGTATCCTAAGGTCATCATAACCTTAGTAAATCTTCCAAACCAAGCACGAGGTGACTGCTTCAATCCATACAAGGCCTTTTTTAATCTACAAACTTTATTTCCCCCTTCACAGAATCAAAACCAGGCGGGATTTCCATGTAGACTTCTTCTTCTAACTCACCATTGAGGAAATCATTTTTCACATCAAATTGATTTATATCCCAATTGTAATGGGCAGCAAGGGATAACAAGATTCTCACTGTATTCATCTTTGCAACTGGAGCAAAGGTTTCTTCATAATCAATGCCATAGGTTTGAGTGTAACCTTTGGCCACTAATCGAGCCTTATATCTCTCAAGAGTGCCATCAGAATTATATTTCAGGGCATAAACCCATCTACACCCTACTGCTTTCTTTCCGTTGGGTCTATCAATAACCTCCCATGTTTTGTTTTTCTCCAAAGCATTCATCTCCTCTTGCATGGCTTGAGCCCAATTCCTATCTTTCAAGGCTTCATGTACTGATTTTGGGATTGCAATAGAATCTAGTGCTGAAACAAAGCTTTTGTGCTGGACAGAAAGATTAGCAGAGGAAACAAAGTGGGAGATAGGGTATTGAGTACAAGAGGGACAGGAGGAACAAGTTTTCTTGTGACAAGATCTTTTTCCTTTTCTAAGAGCAATAGGTAAGTCATCAGAAGTAGAAGCAATGGGTAAGTCATTAGAGATATCAGAAGAAATAGACAAATCATGAGAGGAAATAATATTAGAATCAGAAACAGTAGATTCAGGAGACTCAGAAGAAATAGGCGATTCAGGACTTACCAGTGGTTCAGACGATTGAGGTTGCTGGTGAGACAGTATGGGTTGTATCTCAGGTGTATTTGAAGGTTCTGACACACCAGGAGCAGACACACTAGGAAGAGAGAAGATTGATCCAGACTCAAAGAAGGAAGGGGACGAGTCTTCTGAAGAACTATTCTCCCCCTGACGATGAGGACCCAGGAAATAAGATTCAGATTCTTGAAAGGTGACATCCATAGAAACAAAAAATTTCCGACTTGGTGGATGATAACACTTGTACCCTTTTTTATAAGGGTTATAACCAAGGAAGACACACTTAAGAGCCCTAGGATCCAACTTACTCCGATGTTGTTTATGAACATGGACAAAGGCAACACATCCAAACACTCTTGGTGGAAGGCTTTGCAATATGGGAACAGAAGGAAAGAAGGAAGTCATGGAATGAATAGGACTGATATTGTTAAGGACCCGTGAAGGTAAACGGTTGATCAAAAGAGTTGCAGCTAATACTGCTTCTCCCCAATAAGAACTAGGAACAGATGTCTGAAAAAGTAGTGCTCTAGCAACTTCAAGAAGGTGACGATTTTTCCTTTCAGCAACCCCGTATTGTTGAGGGGTATCAACACATGTGAGCTCATGAATCATACCTCTGTCTGAAATGAATTGTGACAGGCGTTGATTGACGTACTCAGTACCATTATCAGATCTGAGTCTTTTAATACCCTTACCAAACTGAGTCTCAACCATGTGATGAAACCGAATAAATATCTCTGGTACTTCAGACTTGTCTTTCATCAAGTATATCCATGTTATCCGAGTACAATCGTCAATAAAAGAAACAAACCACCTAGCACCTGAAACACTGTGCACTTTAGAAGGGCCCCAAACATCAGAATGGATAAGAGAAAAAGGTTCCCTGCTTTTAATAGTGCTAGAAGGAAATGACACTCGATGGTGTTTTGCAAATTCACAAACATCACAATGAAAGGTCTCAACCGACTTATTGAGAAACAGAGAGGGGAACATAGACTTCAAAAGACTAAATGGTGGATGCCCGAGACGCTTGTGATGGAGCCAAATCATAGACTCTGCAGTAGAAGGATGACGTGTCATTAATAGCTGATTTTTGCTAGCATGGTCTGGAAGGAGATGATACAACCCATCCTGTTCATTAGCAACTCCAATTGTCTTCTTCGTGGTAAGATCCTGAATAAGACAATGAGAAGGAAAAAATGTGATAGAACAATTCAAATCAGTTGTAAGTTTTTGAGTGGAGATAAGATTAGTAGAAAGCTTAGGAACATAAAGAACATTTTTAAGAAACAAGGAAGGTTGAATTTGAATGTTACCAGAACCAATAACTGATTTATGGGATCCATCAGCTACGGATATAGTATGACTACCAACAGTAGGATGATAAGAACAAAACAGCTCAGTACGACAAGCCATATGATCAGTTGCACCAGAATCCAAAATCCATGAGGTTTTAAAATCAGTGCAAGAAGCAAGAAGAGATATAGAACGTGTGCTCTTACCAGATAAGATTGAAGAACTATCATGCTCAGCCATTCTTTAACAAAAAAAGTTAACAACCAGCGATAAAATCAACCAAACAGAATATCAAATGACCTCTGATCAGAAAAATAATTACAGATCCAGACAGAAGAGAAGAAGACGAGAAGAATGGTGGTGGTCCGGTCCAAAAACACGGCCGCACGCGCCGGAGAAAGGAGCTGCGTGTGGGATTCACTCGCCGGGAAAGGGGCGGCGCGTGAGAGCGCGTGGATGGGCTTTGCCGGCTGAGATTTTTCTGGTGTGGTCGTCCGGTGAGCGCGCACCTGTCTGTGGGTGGTCGCAGTTGAAAAGTCGCCGGAAAGTGGTCCAAACGGTGAAGACAGATCTGATTGGAGGCGATCAGAGGTGTTTCGGTCGTTTGTGGCGGAGGAACACTGCGTAGAATGATAGATCGGAGGAAAAATAAGGTCAACAATGGTCCCCTTGGTCCAAAAGGTTCCCGGAAAATTTTTCCGGTGGCGGATAATGGCGGCAAAAGGCAAAGAAATTAGGGTTTTGTTAAAAAAGAAGATAATATGTGCGGAAGCAAAGCCCTCAGATCGAGAGCTCTGATACCAACTTGAAAAAGGGTATTCTAATATATTATAGTATTGTAAATAATCTGTACAAAGGGTTCTCTATTTATAGAGAATATTTGACCTACTTTTAACCTAATGGACTTGGCCCAATACAACAAAGGGCTTGGCCCAATACAACAATAAATGACTAAATAAAAACTAAATCAATATTATTTACAACAGAACTGCCCGTTGTACCTTGAGAGTGTCAAGGGGAAGAATCATGGTGATGCTACTACCTCAGGTATGTTCACTATAGAAGTTAATTTTTCAAGTGTTGATTCAACTTCATGGGTATTAGATACCGGATGTGGTTCTCATATTTGCAATATGTTGCAGGTGCTTAGAAACCCGAGGAGGTTGGAGAAGGACGAGGTGAATCTCCGGGTCGGTAATGGAGCAAGAGTTGCTGCCTAAGTTGTAGGAGATGTAGACCTTATTTTTCCTACGGGCTTTGTCTTACGCTTGTTTAATTGTTTCTATATTCCGTCTATTTTCCGAAACATTATTTCTATTTCCCGTTTAGAACAATATGGTTTTAACTTTATAATAAAGGATGGCAAGTTTTCTGTCATTATGAATGATTCTGTTTATGCTTGCGCATCACGGGTTAATGGTTTATATGTTTTGGATTTAGATACGAATAGTGACGTTCTTAGTATACAAACTAAGAAACCTAGATTAGATAGTAGATCCTATCTCTGGCATTGTAGATTAGGACACATCAATGAGACGAGATTGTCTAGACTCCATCAGGATGGTTATCTAGATTCCATGGATTTTGAATCCTACGGACCTTGTGAATCTTGTTTGGCTAGTAAGATGACGAAGACCAAGATTGATAAATTGGCGAGTCATAGAGCCAATGAGTTATTGGAACTCATTCATTCTGATGTATGTGGACCTATGTCTACGCAGGCTAGATGAGGATTTTCCTATTTCATTACCTTTACTGATGATAAGTTCAGATACAGATATGTGTACCTTATGAGGCACAAATCCGAGGCCTTTGAAAAGTTCAAAGAGTTTAGGAATGAAGTAGAGAAACAACTTGGCAAGATGATTAAGACACTACGATCAGATCGGGGTGGTGAATATATGAAGTAGAGAATATATGATTCTCTCACAGTTGACGGCTCCTTACACACCGCATCAAAACGGTGTGTCTGAAAGGAGGAACCGAACCTTGTTAGACATGGTACGGTCTATGATGAGTAGTACGAAGGTCCCAAAATCGTTTTGGGGATTCGCTCTTGATACAGCGGTATATCTTCTTAATAGGGTTCCGTCTAAGTTTGTTCCGACTACCCCATATGAGATATGGAGGGACAGGAAGCCCAACTTGAGTTACCTCAAGGTATGGGGCTGTCCAGCTTATGTCAAGACCCTAGCACCTGATAAATTAGGAGCTAGGAGCACATTGTGCTTCTTTGTAGGCTATCCCAAAGAAACTAAGGGATACTACTTTTACTACCCTGAGGACAACAAGGTAATTGTGTCCAAGAATGCTATTTTCCTGGAGCAGGATTTGATCTCTCAAGGAGATAGTGGGAGTAAGGTAGAACTTGAAGAAGTTCTAGACCTACAGGATCAGACAGCAGAGCCCGAGTCTGTTGATCAGGCGATGCCTCAATTAGATGCAGTAGACACCCAGCCCTGTAGGAGTGCTAGGATTACTCGTGCACCTGATTGGTACGGATTTGTGATTGAGAATCAGCAAACCGTTGAGGATGACGAGCCTACTTCCTACACTGAGGCGGTCAAGGATGCTGACTCCTCAGAGTGGCAGACAGCTATGGAATCCGAAATAGATTCGATGCATCAGAACAAGGTATGGACCTTGGTTCCACCACCTGAAGGAATAGTTCCTATTGGGTGTAAGTGGGTCTTCAAGAGGAAGACTGATGCTGATGGCAACATTCAGACCTATAAAGCTAGGTTGGTTGCGAAGGGTTACCGTCAAAGGCAAGGCCATGATCAAGTCTATTAGGATTATGCTAGCTATAGCTGCATATCACGACTATGAGATTTGGCATATGGATGTCAAAACCGCCTTCTTGAATGGTTTCTTGAAGGAGGAAGTGTACATGACACAACCCGAGGGTTTTGAGTCCAAAGGCCAGGAGCATATGGTATGCAAACTTCAGAAATCGATATATGGGCTAAAGCAAGCTTCCAGAAGCTGGAATCTTCGTTTTGATGAAGTTGTAAAGAGTTATGGCTTTATCAAGAATGAGGATGAACCATGTGTTTACAAGAAGGTTAGTGGGAGCGCTGTTGTTTTCCTTATGCTTTATGTAGATGACATATTGCTCATCGGAAATGACATTCCCATGTTGCAGTCCACGAAGATTTGGTTGTCAGAAAACTTCACCATGAAGGATATGGGAGAAGCGGCCTATATACTGGGTATAAAGATCTATAGAGATAGGTCTAAGAGCTTGCTTGGATTATCCCAATCCACGTACATAGATAAGATGCTAAAGAGGTTTAGCATGGAGGGGTCGAAAAGGGGTTTTCTTCCCGTCAGTCATGGTGTTCACCTTTCTAAAGCGATGTGTCCAAAGACACCGGCTGAAAGGGAACGCAGGAAGAGGATTCCATATGCATCAGCAATTGGATCCATCATGTATGCCATGCTGTGTACGAGACCAGATGTCTCTTATGCTTTGAGCATAACGAGCCGATACTAGGCTGATCCTGGAGAGGATCAGTGGAAGGCCGTGAAGACAATCCTGAAGTACTTAAGAAGAACTAAGGATTTGTTTCTGGTTTATGGTGGTAGTGATGAGCTAAAAGTGAAGGGGTTCACTAATGCCAGTTTCCAGAGTGACAGAGATGACTGTAAATCCCAGTCAGGATTTGTCTACACCTTAAATGGTGGAGCAATCTGTTGGAAGAGTTCCAAACAGGAGACCACGACCGACTCTACTACCGAAGCAGAATACATTGCAGCTTCAGAAGCTGCTAAGGAGGCAGTCTGGATCAAGAAGTTCATCACAGAACTTGGAGTGGTTCCTAGCATAGTTGATCCGATACTCATGTATTGTGACAACACTGGCGCGATAGCCCAGGGAAAGGAACCCCGGTCTCACCAAAGGTCCAAACATGTGCTCCGGAAGTATCACCTCATCCGAGAAATTATTGAAAGGCTGGAGATAAAGATGGATTACGTTCCCACAAATGACAATTTGGCCGATTCTCTGACGAAGGGTCTCTCTCAGAGAAAACATGATAGTCATTATGAGTCTTTAGGTTTGACACGTCGACTTGATTGGCTCTAGGTCAAGTGGGAGATTGTTAGTATATACGTGTCCTAGAGACAATCTGTTACATCAGATGAACACCTTTTACTACTTATATTTCATGATTTATTTAATATATGAGCACATTTTATCTTTTTCATATTTTGTCTCGCCTTAATATTAGGTTAATATGCGATTAAAGATAAAAGCCCCAGGAATAGAACATGTGTTCATGTGAGGATCTATGATAGGGATCATGATCATGAGGACTCGAGGACACCACATGTCTATTGCCTAAAGTATGTTCCTAGTCTTGAATCACCAAGAGAGGGCATTGGTGATCTCAATTAGACTAGTACGACATCTTCTACTTGTATGGAGATACAAGGTAGGGACCTCATGGTATGCAGGTATGGTGATACCTTAGCTGATGTCGTAGGTGGATCTGTTCAGGAACAGATAGCACTGAACTGACCCGCCGAGAGACTCCACAAGGATTTCACTAAGTATCATTGGATTTGTTTAGTCTCTCATCGCTTGGTAGTGCGGGTCGTCCTATACTTAAGGATGTCATTGAACACTATGTCCTAGGGTTATACTTTGACTGTACAACTCTATCCGCCTGAAACATGGGGAGAACAGTGTACTCTTGGGTATAACTTGAATACATGAGTCTAGATGGACATGCCGAGAGGACTCATAGTCCCTTATAAGGGATTAGTCGTTCACAAGACCGGTGGGACTTGGATGACTTCTGATTGACTCGGGAATCTATGCATAGTAAGTGATCATGAAGAGTCATGATCAATCTTAGAGTCAATAGAAAAAAGATTCCTAGTTCTGTGAAAAGCTATATTTAGTCAACAAGAGAGATGATACTATTTCCTTGCTCTCGACTAAATGTGAATGACGATATGAGGGATGATTTCGACACGCTATCCAAATTAGAAAGGTAGATCACTTGGTCAACTCAGTTAGTTCTGGGGTCGCAGAGCATTGCTAGTGTCTTATGTGGTCATTAAATGAATTGGGCCTGTTTAATTGGTCCAAGTTCAATTATGTCAGTGACTAATTGGGCCTAATGGGTCACACACAAAGGTTATTCCTTGTTGCAAGCAGGTTTGGGCCAATAATAAGTTATTGGGTTTTCTCAAGACTATGAGTTGAATTGGGTTGGAATTGGATTCCAAGCCCAATCAAAAATATGCCCCACATTTGGCCCTTTAGAGCGAAATTGTTTCTTGCTAATGGGATCAAATGTTTAGTTAGGCCCAGCAGGGTCTTTGGGCCATGGATCCTAGAAAGTCAAAAGTTGATTTGACTAAAATAAGTTTTGGACAAATTCGAAATTTGAATTTGAAATTTGAATTTTGAAATTTTGAATTTTGAAATTCAAATTCAAATTTCGAAATTCAAAATTTAAATTTTGAAATTTGAAATATGAAATTTTGAATTTCAATTTTGAATTCAAAATTTGAATTACGAACTAGGATAACAATGAAGTTTAAATTTTGAATTTAAAGTTTGAAAAGTTTGAAATTTGAATTTGAAATTTGAACTCATGAGATTGGGTTGTTAATTGATATCTAATGGAGATTGGATATAGATTTTTTGAACAGTTTTGTTTGAATTTAGAATTGAAACAATACTGTTGGAGCTACAAAATGGAGAAGATCATGGTGATGAATTTCGAAATTTTGAAGATGGTTCTTCTAGAATCTAATTCAAAATTTCAACACTTGAATTTCATATTTTCAGCTCTTGGAATTTTTCGAAATTTTGGAGCCTCTGGAGAGATGTTGATTTCGAAATTTTTAGCAAAATTGGTGGAAGAGATATTCTCTCAAACTACTCAATCTTTCAATATCTTTGAAGATTTGTTTTTAAATTTAATATTCTGATTTTTTAAATTAAGAATCTTTAAAGATCACTTGTGAAGATATAAGAAAGCAAGCATCTTTTCAAAGGGCTCATGAGACTGAAAATTCGCCCCTCTCTACAAGAGAAGCTCCTTTGTGTTTTTTGAAAACAGATCATCACCTATTCTTCTCCATTTTCGCCCCACACCTAATCTCCAGACAACAACTATAGTCTTGAGAAAATTAATCAAACACTTGTAAATCCTCTAGCCTTCATTCGCCTAGCAAGCAATTAAGGACAAGGAGGATCAAGGAGAAGAGTTCTCTACTGCGACATTGGAGATAGCTGTGTGGACTATCATTAGAGGGCATCATCCTTTTGAAGCCTACAAGAGATCGGAATAAGGTAATTCTAAATCCTCTCGTGTTTCAATGAGCGTTTTCTTTCTAAATCACATGAGGGCATAGATTGTCTATGCATTCCGCTTTCAGAAATTTTTTTATTTTTCCCTCATGTAGGCATATCATTGTGCGACAATGATGGTGCTAAAGTTTCGAACTTTCAGTTATTTAGTGTAAATAGCTGTTTATTTGCAATTACATACAGGCCATGTTTTGAAAAAGGATTAGTTAATCAACTTGGTTAATAATAACGACGTCATAATTGAAAAGAAAAAGTTAGTTCCGCATTTTAATTAAGCGCTGCTTAATACGATGATATGATAACAAACCGGGTATACACAGGGTGTTATAATGATGTAATAGTTATATTCATTAAGTGGTTGTAATCTTAATTGCTTCACTGGAGGATCTTCTGTATGTAAATATTGATGTATAATTATAATGAATGATAATTGGACAATGTGTATGAAAGGTTAATGATAGGAATTGATAATGGGATATTGATTTATAAGTTATGTATATTATGGATTAATATTGTGGGTTTTAAGGGCAACAAGGTATGTTGAACCTTTGTGTGCCACCCTATGGTCAATTAGTTACCATTTGGAGACTTAGAACACACTTGAATGAAGTGGGATTAGTTAAGAAAACAAAGGAGATGCTGTCAATTTCTAAAAAAATGGACTAAATTTTACCTAACTTTGGGAGACCATATCTCGCTCCATAGTGGTCCAATTAAGGTGTGCCATATCTCATTTTGAAGCTTAGTATGTTCACTATATTGTCATAAAATTTGGTGTTATTCAGAATAATAAAAACAGCCAGTTTATTGTTTGATTGCAGACTATCCTATTTCGTATTGTACGTCATAACTTCTATATACGTTTTTGTAAAATTCATATCTTCTCATTTTTTACCCAAATTAGGCTTATGATACATCAAATTAAAGTTTAAGCCGTCTACTAGAAATATAAAAATTTGGAAGCAAAAATATGAGTGGAGCGACTTCAGTTTCTGAAACAATAAGGGATGTTAGTGAACCTGATAAAGAGTGTTGACAGCTTTAAGGAATTAACTTACGGCTAGTGTATCTAGAGCTATATATCTCCAATTGATGCTTGTGATACCTTGTTAGAAACCTAGAAGAGTCTAGTTTAACATACCAAAAGATGGGAATTTAGGACATGTAGTCCATCTGCAGTTTTGAGAAAACTAAAGGTACTTCCAGTCTGTAAAACGTCAAATTATGTACTTTAACTTTGTTAGTTTATGGGAACCACATTGCAACTTTGAATATATGTTATATTATTTTAAACAATGGTATATATAATTATACAATAGTTTTAAGTTACGATCACAATTTGCAAATTGTTAATACATATATTTTAAAGTGCGAGAATAATGGTGAACGGTAAAAAAAAGAAAAAAAATTCCTGTATTTTTAAATGAATTGTTATAATTGTAAATGCACGTAATATCAAAATTGATGAAAAAAATATCCAAATGCATACGGGGTGTTACATCCTGCTCTACGCGTTGGCTATTCTAAGGCTGCTCTGGACACGATTCTGAGATGGCAGTCGCAGTGGTGGTTGATGGTTGTTTGCGGCATTGTGCATGTTTACCATCTTGGAATGAGAATAAAAATTTACTTATTCCCCATAGACGGTGCCAATGTTCACCCAGAGGGTGATATGTCAATGTGGGATCAATACGCTCGCGAATATATATAAAAGTTACCGCAAAAAGTCATAGATCATTGTGCATGAAAGATAGACAACATAACCAAAGCATGAGGTGTGTTAACAATGGCAACTAAGAGTAATGGAGTGTAAAGTGTCATACTTGATGGCTCAACCCCTATCTATGTCAGTACATAGATTTCCTAGAGACAATCTGAGAGTTAGAAGGACCCATCTATTTCTTTATTGTTATGAATAAATTTTATGAATAAAAGCATTCTTTATTTTGTTTCATATTGCATGTCTCAAATATTCAATATGAGTAACTGGATAAAGCACTTGGAATAGAACGAGTGTCATATTGAGGATCTATGATAGGGATCATGATCATGAGGGCTCAATGACACCACACGTCCATTGCCGTAAATATGTTCCTAGTCTAAAGATACTGAGAATAGGCATTGGTGATCTCGAGTAAGACTAACACGACTCAGCTACTTTCATAGAGATGCAAGGCAAAGTCCTCGTGACCTACAAACATGGTGATGTCTTAGCTGACTCGTGGGTGGACCTATTGGAGAATAGCTCGCACAGAATTGAACCACAAAGAGATACTACAAGGAAATCTCACAGATAATATCAATAGGTAATGTCTCTTATTATTTGGGTGTGTCTTTCTTTAGACTTGACGTTGTCATATAGACATGTGCTCTAGAAGGCTTTCTTTGATTGTATACCTTGTCTGCCTGAAACATAGAGACTCGTAGGTATACTCTTGGGCATGCCCTAAGGACTCAGGTCTAGTGCGACAAGCTGAAGGATTTGGTCAATCTCTGTAAGAGATTAGGTTATCCGTAGACCGGTGAAATCAGGATGATATTTATCGGACTTGGAAATCTATACATAGTGAAGGAGTCATGAGATGGTCTGCTCTTTAGAGTCCATAAAAAAAGATTCCCTATTTCGGTAAAAGCTAACCCTAGACCGTAGGGGTTGATACGTTTTCCTTACCTCGGTCAATAGGATGGATAACCAAGACGAAAGGACAATTCACACGGTAACCAAATAGGTATAACAGGTTAATAATTTGATGAACTCAACTAGCTCTGGGACAACAAAGCATTTCTAGTGCTTTGTGTTGTCATTAGATGGATTGGGCCTAATGGGCCAAAGCCCATTTATGTCAGTGGCTATGTTGGGCCAGACGGGTCGCACACAAATACCTTAAGTTGTCTTGAATTCTAGCATACGTGGTTTGGGCCCTATAACACCTCGTGGTTTTAAAAACCTATAATCATAGTTAAAATATGGATTAAAGGGAATGATTAGTGAAAATCCTGAGTTCTGGGTCGAAACACGTAAAAAGAGTAAAACGATAATTTAACAAACATGTAACCATAAACAGTGAAATATGAGTAAAAGGTCTCAAATGGGAAAAATAACCCTGGAAATGGATTTAGAATGAAAAATTGGGTGGTTAGAAAAGTTTCAGGAAAATTGATGAATAGTATTTTTACCACGTAAAAATACAGCGGTACAGTTGCACCAAAAAGTGTGTCGAATAAAATTTGAGCTCTAGGCTTGGAAATAAGTTTGAAAAGCTACATAGGACTAAAATTTATGATTATTGATGAAATTTGATTAAAATTAGGGCTTTTGGGGAAACGTGCCCACAGTGCACATAACAACTTAAAACTGTGATTTCACTGAATGACTGAAAAACTCCGGATTCATCTGCTCAAGGGCAATTAAAGGACTCTGGTGAATGATAAAATTTGGAGTTTCTAAATAGTCTAGGAATTAATTAGTGATTGATAGTTTAAGCGGGAGATTTGAAATAATTTGAATTGCGCGAGGTGGCGAGTGGGACCCACCCACTTAAGTGGACTTAGGCCACATATGAAAACCCTATTGTACCATCTCCTTCTCTCCTCCTTTTATTTCCAACTCGTGGCTATGGCTAGTGAAAGGAAAAAAATTGAAAGCTTGGTTTCTCCCTCAAATCCTCTCCAAAACCAACATTGTCCTACATCAAACTTTAAGTAATATTCCTTCTAAACCCAACCATACCATTCTCAACCCTTGAAACTCTCTATTTTGGGTGAAAAACCCTACCCATTCCACGATTTTGTTGAAGAAAATTAGTGTTCTTGGAGTTGTTGTTCAAGCCATTGCTTGGGTATTACTTAGTGGAGTCCTAGGCCTTGATTGTGGGTAAGTTTCATCACTTATTATTGGATGAATTTTGTGATTTGATTTTGGTAACCTTAAGTATGTGTGGGTGAATTGATGTGGATGGGGACCTCAAATTGAAATTGTGTATTAGATAAATATGTCTTAGAATGATGTTTTATGATGATTGAGCTCATAAAAATTATTGGGGGAAAATTCTTGTAACTTTGAAAAGTTTGGATGATGAACTTGAAACTTTGTGAAAATGGATTGTTGTGTGATTGGAAAATTAAGTTATGGAGTAGTTGTAGTAGTTAATGGTATGTTGTATGGTTTGTTGAATGTGTGGAATTGAATTAAAAATCCTTTGGTGAGGGGGCATTTACAATTCGTCCATATGATGGAAAATGAGGAAGGATGATGGCAAAGTTGTTATAATTGATGTTATGGTGGTTTGACCTAAGTTTAAATAGGTTGTGTGATTGTGTAATGCATGTGAATTGGAAGCAAAATCATTGATTGTGTCTAGGTGAAATTTTTGGCCATATAGGGGAAATTTAGGAAAAATGATGTTGAGTTGTAATTGAATGAGATTGTGGACTTGAAATGGTGTTGTGATGGGCTTAGGAAGCCATAGGGACGTTGAAATAAAATTAACAGCATGGTTAGGTATTTAAGGCCTTAATGGCTGAACCCTATGTGTAGGAGTGAGGTAGTGTTCGTTTTGTATTTCAACTTGATGTACAAGTGAAATGATGATCCTATGCGTGATGGTTGTAGGTTGCCTCCCACAGACGTGATCCTTAAGGATTGAGCTTGGTGGATTGCCTTTGGTCCTTGACCAAAAGGATTTGGGTAAGTAATCGTGTAACTTTGCATGATTAAGTTTATGACTAATTGAGTGGTCTTTGTGATGCTACCTAGCTTGGGATGTTGCGTGGCTTTGGCTATGACCATTCAATTGAGTTAGTAACATATATGAGAATGACCTTGTGTAGGCATTTCTGATTGGATTGAGGTACGGAGTAACTTGCATTGAAGCTACCTAGCTTGGGAGCTTTAAGAAGCTAATCTCTTGGTACTGAGGTTAATCCCCGTGTGTGCTCCACCATGCCCATTAGGGTAGTGGTTGGAAGTTGTATGTCAATGATGTGGTTATAACATGCTCATGCATATGTATATATATTGGGTACATATGATGTACTGTATCTCTGGCCAGTAGATAGTTTACCGTATGGCGTTGCGGACTTCCACTGGATAGGTCTTCGTAGGGAGTTCCAGTTGGCCTGGGGCCATGGAGATGTTATTCGTTGAGGAGCACTCTAGGAATGTCTCGGGTGTATCAGATGGGGGTGATAAATCATATTTTGTTACACTTATTTATTACTCTTGGTTGGTATTTTTATGATTTATTTGAATTAAATAAAGGTCTTTTGGGTCAATTCACAATTCTAGATTTTAGTTGGGTTTAATTGATTTTTGTCATAATTTTCCAAATTTACACTACTTCCGTATTTTGACCATATCTCACTCTACAGATGTTCGATTGACTCTCTTCTTGTTGTTTTTTACAGCTAACAGATAGGTCTACAATCGCTATTTCAGCTACTGAAGCCCAATTCGGACGGGAAGATGGTCGAAACTTGATCTCAAGATGACGTGTTTTGCTGGAATTTTATTTTGACGTTTGAACTTGTAATTTTCATTAGGACCCAATGTGTTTAGGGCCCAAGGCCATGTTTTATTATTTTATTTTATTTTATTCAGCTTTTATTTTATGTTTGGGCTGAAGCGGTGAAACCCTAGCCGTCCTGCGTGACAGCTATTTAAGGGAGACTCTAGGAAACCCTTCAGCAATCAGTTTTTACAACAGAAAAGTTCTCTCTGAGTTTTTATTCAATTGTGTTCTTCTTCTTCTTATTTTTTGAATTATGTTTACCTTAGCCATGCGAGGCTAAGAACCTTTTAATCAACCTAAGGGTAATGGATTCCATGGATTAGTCTTGAGGATCTGCGTTTATTTCAAATCAGTTTTGTTTCCCCTCCCAACTCAGATTGATATCGTTCGATTGTGGATATTCAATCTGAGGTTCGCGATTGCGATTATGAAAGGGATTAATCATCAGATCTGATGATTAGGTTGATTGACCCTATGACCTTAAATCAAGCGGGATGATACTCTGCGATTGTATGAGTAGAAGCATCGTCTTTGATCAAATGCTAAGTGATCGCTTAGAGAGGGTTGTCAATTGGAAATAAGGATTCTGATTCGATTGACAAATCAATCACGATTCTGATATCCTCTTATCCGAGGAAAGACGTCTATGGAACCCAAACCTTAGGTTGGTTATTTTTAATTACGAATTTTACATACAATTTTACATTCTGCCTTTTTAAATTATCAAACTGAAATCAAAACAAACCCCCATTTTATTTTCTGTCATCATAAGCGATTTTTACCCAAACAATTTCCTTGAGAGACGACTTAGGGTTTGCACTTTACTACAAAAATTTCTGAACCCTAAAGAATTAATTTTAAATTTGCGCGAGTTCGACAGCTCGTGTTAGAGGGCGCCTTGAATCATGTTTCGGGAACACATTCTTGAATGAGAGCTCGTAGGCTACATGTCGAGGCTAGTAGGTCGAATGTTGCGTGGCTTTGGCTATGACTATTCAAGCTTCATTGTATGTTTTCATCTTTATACATCCCTACTTCTCTAAATCCCTTGCTATATCCTTTTTTTTGTTATGATTCATTGTTGTATTTACATCTGAGTGAGCCATTAGGCGGAGTGATTCTCCAGAACCTCTGGGTTACTGAGATATATTTGTATATCTCACCTCGCGTTATGGGGCATTATTTCAGGTGGTTGTAGCGGGACTGGAGCTACGGGCAAGAGGCCCACGGGTTGAGCTTATGGAGTAGGAGTTTATTTTTCATTTTAGGGCCACACTTGGCATAGGCTAGACTTAGAGCATGAACATTGTATATTGCATTAGTGATATGTATCATGCCTTGTTTGTTCATGTTATATTTTGGCTATGTTTAGGATTTATGTATTGATTCATTTTGAGGTACTTTATTGTAGTTATATTTGGCATTGGATAATTGTAATGTAATGATTACGGACCTTGTGTAAAATTGTAAAGCAAGTATGTGATGAAAGGGCAATAGACCTATTTTAGATTATGATTTATATGTCAATTGTTAAGAATGCAAGAAATTGGATAATGTGAGTGTAATGAGTTTAAATTTCAACAAAGTTAAGTAAAGGATTGTGAAGTTGATTAAAGTGATGTAAATTATTGTGGGTTGTAAGAGCACCAAGGCATTGTTGGTCCTTGGGTGCCACCCTTGTCTATTAGAAACCATTTGAGGCTTTAAAACACGCTTTAGATAAAGTGGGATAGGTTAAATAAACAAAGGAGGTGTCGTCAAAATTTACACTAAAATGATAGTTTTTAGGCTGATTTTAGGAGAGTATATCTCCTTCCACAGAGGTCCAATATGGACTTTCTATACACCATTTTGAAGCTTGAGATGTCAAGTAGATTATGTCAAAATTTGGTAGCCATTGAAGCTGTGTAGCCACCAGTAGGTTTGATTGAGTGAGGATTGCCCATTCAGGCCCTGCACAGGGGCTGTTCGGGTCCCTGTTTTCCACAAATTATTTCACCCTCAATTCTTACTCAAATTAGACTCAGGATATGTAAAATTAAAGCTTAAGGTTTTTAGTATGCTGTATAAAAATTTGAGAGAAATTGGTTAAGTGATTTGTTCAAAATCGCAGAAATTGTGAGGGATGTTTAGTGCCATGTTTTGGGTTGGTTGGCTGGCAGTTTTGCTTGTCCAAATTCAAACAACGATAACCGGAGTTAAAGAAATCTTTATGATGCGTGGGATACCTTGTTGAAAAGGTAATTGAGTCTAGAATAACATACTAAAAGATGATAAGCTTATAGTTTGGGAATTTCGTACAGTGTCCAAAAGACTAAACCATATTCAGTAGTAGAAAAATCATAAAAGTGATATTTATGCTAAGTGGGTTTATGGGAACCCCTTGGTGGCTTAAAATAAGTAATGTATGATAGTTAGGCTTTTATTTTATTTTATTTATTCCGTGTTTTGAATTTAGTTATGATCACAACTTATGTCATTACATTTTATTATTGTTTTTAAACGCTTACGTAATGAAAAGGAAAAAGTTTACTCGCATTTTTAAATGAACTGTTGTAATTGTAACTGCCCTTAATATCATAATCAATGTTAACAACACCGCCACGTAACGGGCTGTTACAGGACCAATAAGGGAAAAAAGGGGCCTAAGTTGGTACAGTCCACATATTGGGCTAAGAGAGGGTAGGTGGCATCATGCGCAAAATTTTTAATTTTTTCCTCCTTTATGTTCATGGCCTACAATGTTGGACAAGTGGTCTCAAACTCAAAATGGGGGGTGAATTGAGTTTTAAAAATATTTTCGCAAAATGCCTCACTTTCTTTCTTGAAAAAGATTTTCTTGAATTAATATGATTTATACACAAGAAAAGCTAAAAGAATAGAAATCAATACAAGAGAGTAGTATGCAAAGTGTAAAGTTAAATAAGCTCAAGTAATTAAATAATGCTAATTTAAAGAGATAAGGAGTTAGAGAGATTGCAAACACTATATATCCTGGTTCGGTCACCACCACCATGACCTATGTCCAGATTGAAGCTGCCCGTTCAACTTTCCACTAATGATCAAGCTTCAAGGGTGCTTGACAAACCACTACAACCTTCAAGACTTTTGGTTCTTGAAACCCTTACACTTTCACTCACTTTCTTAGGCTATGAGCAACCTTTACACTAGGGTCTCACTATCCTCAACTCAAATAAAAAGAATGAGAGTGTTTAGAAATGGATTTGTACTCTTGAAGTACAGATTATACAAGTTGAAGCTTATGGGTATTGATCAATGACACAAAAATAAGGCTCAAAAGGAGTTTTATGATCAATATGAGTAAGAACAAGCAATGAATGAGTTTAATTCAATGAGAATTATCAAATATGATTGCAAAATCAATGGAACAGTAAAACTTGGCTTGCTGGTTCGTAATAGATGACTTTATATAGGTGTTGGCATGAAACTAGCCGTTTATAGCCGTTAGACTGCTTACTGTCCAGTAAGTATTCGAATATTTTTCTTAAGGTATTCGAATACTTTGTTCTTACAACAAGTATTCGAATACAGTCAAGAAAGTATTCGAATACTTTCTTGACAGAACATCAATAATGCAGTTTTATGAGTTCTAAAGCATTCCTTTTTGTCTCTAATCACTTCTAATATATTTTCTTGACTTGTAGAAAATGTTTTGAGGTTACGAAATATGTCAAGGGTCTTTTTCATAAATATTAAAGCTTTGAAGTGATTGATGACATGGATAATGCATGCATAGAGTTAAATATCCTTTGAGCTCATTTATGCATCATTAATCAATTACCTTTACATTTAGATCTAAGCTCTCAAGAACATGTTGCAATCTTGATCTTGTGTGTTGAGTGATTTGCTCTTGTTGTCTTGTTGAATTGCTTCCTTGGACTTTTGATTGTTGCGAGTTGTATTATCTTTAATGTCGCTTCTAAGCTTGTTTGTTATCATCAAAACTCTTGTATAAATGAACTCTTCATTTTAAGTGCATTGGTTTCACATACAATAGGAAACTTTCAATTGATTTTAGAGCTTGTTGCTTTACTATTGACAAGTTATGTACTTTTGTTCGGCTAAAAATGCGATTTTTGTATTTTGGTTGGTTAAAGATTTGGTCTTTAACTTTTTGATCGGTTAAAAATGTGACCTTTATATTTTGGTTGGTTAAAGATTTTATCTTTGACATTTTAATCGGTTAAAAATGTGAACTTTGCATTTTGTTGGTTAAAGATATGATCTTTGACATTTTGATCGAATAAAGATTTGATCTTTAATTTTTTATCGGATAAAATATGATCTTTGTATAAAATTTTAAATTTTGGGAAATGTTAAATCTTAATATGTCCATGTAAAAGCATAGAACATATTTTGTATATTTTTTCCGCTTGTTTGCTTACTAATTTTTTCAGGTGCAAATAAAGGAATGGGATGGTCATGGTGCCCAAAATTAAAATTTTAATCGTTGTAATTTAATTTTTGTAAATAAGGCTTGTATGCCTTGTCTTTCTTTTACTCTTGTGTAAATTCTTTTATAACCTTACTCCCCCCAAATGTAACTTGTGGTTTCTTGAATTAATATCTAATTAGAAATTAGGCTAATGGCGTTTTAGGCATGGAGGATTCCATAGAGAGGATAGCATGAGTACCATGACTATCTCAAAATAAATGTTATTTATTATGCTTATGAATATATGCGTGTATATCAATGCAACTAGTATGCATGTCATAAAATTGAGTATGTATGTTTCTATTATGCATGCCCAATAGCAACTAGTATAGTATGTTATAGATGTATGACATAGGGCAATGACTAGCATGATAGTACAATATGCGTGTTTGAAGAGACTTGGTAAATTCCTAATAAAAAATTAACCCTTAAAAGGAACAATTATTAAGTGCATGATTGCCTCCCATAGGTACAAAATGAATCCCTTCGATATGGTGGTGCTCTACAACTCAGTTGGGACCCACTATTTCGTTAGGTAAGATGAGTGCTTGAAGTGTAGAAACACTTAAAATGGTGGTTTGTACTTGACCGGGTGCATATGTTCCAAGCAGTTGGGGCAATAGTGCCAGGTTGGTTACATGAGATGCACCACTAAGTGACAAGGAGTTATCAACCTGATGTTAAGAGAAGGTACGTGATACTGTTGATAATGATCAACCCATCTTTTAATTTGATCTTGCGGTCTCAGACGGGGATTAAAGGAAACGATCGTTCTCTTAATCCACTACGAAAATTCTTAAGAAAATAGCCCTATGTCAATAAGGATAATGGTCATTGACTTATATAAAATAGTGGAATGGGCCATTTATTTGAAGTCTTGAATAACATGGTCTAATTTATAACAGTATTAATCTTTACATCCTTTTTGTTGCGAACACGGAAAGTATACCGGTCGTACAAGTAATAAAGTGATTAAGTAAAATTATTGTTCCCACGAGGACTAAATTCAAGAAATAGTTTCACCATTTTTATCTAAGTTAGACAATTCAAAAGTAATTTCGCAGGTAACCAATATTTAATTAAAAATTAAATAAAGATAACAGTAAAAGAAGTTAATTAAAAAGCTATTTTGAAATAAAAATTAAGTTTTAAAATCAAGAATAAAAATGCAGTTAGGGTATACTTCGCCTCTGATCCCTCTTGAGTAGTTCAAATTAATTTCAATAATAATTTATCCCAATTGTTTCAAACAATTCATATTCATGTCTGACTTTAACAAAATATTAAAAGAAAATTTAAAAGACAATTAAACTAAATTCTTGGAGGAAGAATGATGTTGAATCTCCACGTTTCCGCTTCAATCCTCAGTTCTTCACCGTCTCTGATCTCTGAGTCCTAGTCTCTGTGCTTGCTCTATGCTTCTGTTCTTCACCACTCCAATCTCCGAATCAATGGAATGCCTCATCTTCAGTATCAATTCCCTTTTAATAATAAGAGAATGAACATCTTTTATTTCCTTTTCTAAAAATCCTTAACCAGATTTGGTATGATTTCTTTTAACATAATCTCAACTTGAAAAAGGTATTCAAATCTCCAAAAAAAAAATCTTCAATCAAATATTTAATTTAAATCTTTAAAATGATTTGAAGATATCGTGTGCTGGAAATCTTGGTTGCGCCACTTTGCAGAAACTTTCGATGCTTGGCGCAACTCGCACCATGGTATGAGAGAAGTTGGCGTAATTTGCGCAACATAAAATAACTCTGCACTTGGCTTTTCTTATTCTCTTCCATCTTGATATTCTTTAATATCAAAATTCGTACAAAACACAATAATTTCATGAAATTATTAGTGAAAATAATTCAATAAATAAATTATAATTTTCACGTGTTTTGTTTGATTTTAGATTAATTAATTTCTCAATTTGGTCCTTAATACATAATAAATTAAGAACTTATCACTTTTCAGCATAAAAGTCGGATCATTTGTCTCTGCGTACTATGCTTGAAATGAACAAGATGATTGGTCCTAATTTCATGGACTGGTATTGGAACGTCATAATTGTTCTACGGGTCAAAAAAGTTACTTATATCCTTGACGTTGCTTTACCTGTTGCGCCTAAGGAAGGGGAAGATGGGTTCGCAGAATTTGATTTCAAGGCCCACAAGCAACATATGTGTGATAATGTGCTGACTTGTTGCATCATGCTAGCATCCATATGCTCGTGCTACATCAATTAATGACTTAAAGAGTTGTATGATAAGAAGGGTAGGCATGAGAGGTATGAGACCTCTAGGGAATTGTTCCTTTGCAAGATGATTGAAGGCAAGTCCATTAATAGTCATGTCCTGAAGATGATAGCTCATTGAGAAGCTAGATGGTATAGGCTTCAAAATGGATGTAAAATTAATTAATGACTTAGTTCTATCATTGCTTCCTCCTTCTTTTAGTGGGTTCATTATAAACTATAACATACATTCGACGAATGTTACACTGCCTGAGTTGTTGAGTATGTTAACTACTGTTGAGATGTCTATCAAAAAGGATAAGACACAAGCTCTTCTTATTGGTGGGTCTTCCAAGACCAAGGATAAGGGTAAAATAAAAGAGCTTGCGAAGCCCAAAGAAAGTCCAATAAGAAGAAGGGCAAGGCCACAGGTAAAGGCAAGGACAAAAATGACATTGAGTGCTTCCGTTGTGGCAAGAAAGGCCATTCGAAGAGGAACTGTCTGACTACATCAAGGGTTTGGTGGAAAAGAAGCATGGTGATGCTTCTACCTCAGGTATTTACATGATTGAGGTTAATTTTTCTTGTGCTAACCTATCTTCATGGGTATTGGATACCGGTTGTGGTTCTCACATCTGCAATATGTTGCAGATGCTTAGGAATCCGAGGAAGCTTGACAAGAACGAGGTGGATCTTCAAGTTTGGAATGGAGCAAGAGTTGCTGCATTGGCTGAAGATGTTGATCTTGTTTTTCCTTTGGTCCTTATGTTGCATTTAAAGAATTGTCTTTATATTTCCAATATTTCTAGAAACATTATTTCTATTTCTTGTTTAGAACGAGATGGTTTTATATTTACTATTAAGAGTGCTGAATTTTCTATTATTATGAATGATATTATTTTTGCAACTGCTTCTTTGGTAAATGACTTATATATTCTAGAAATAGGAAATAAAGTCCTCAATTTGAATGTGAAACGAGTTAGGATAGATAATCAATCTTATTTTTGGGATTATAGACTAGGACACGAGCGAAACAAGACTGTCTAGGCTACATGTGAATGAATACCTAGATTCCTTGAATTTAGAATCCTGTGGACCTTGAGAGTCTTGTCTAGCTGGAAAAATGACTCGGACCGAGCCCAAAAGGCTTGAGAGTTATAGGGCTTGTGAGTTGTTAGAACTCATCCACTCTTATGTATGTGGTCCAATGTCTTTCGAGGCTAGAGGTGGACATTCCAATTTTATTACCTTTACTGATGATAAGTCAAGATTTTGGTATGTATACCTAATGAGACATAAATCTGAGGCCTTTAAAAAGTTCAAGGAGTATAAGACTGAAGTAGAGAAACAATGATGCAAGATGATTAAGACATTACTATCAGATCGTGGTGGCGAATATCTGAGCAACGAGTTTCAAGATTATCAAAAGGAGAAACTTACTGCGCTCTGCACACCATACCAGAATAGTGTATCGGAAAGGAAGAACCGAACCTTATTGAACATGGTTAGATCCATGATGAGTGAGACAAAACTCCCAAAATTATTTTGGGGGTATGCCTTAAGCACTATAGCATACCTTCTGAATAGGGTACCTTCTAAATCTGTTCAAACCACTCCATATGAGATATGGACTGGTAGGAGACGAAATTTGAGCTACTTCAAGGTTTGGGTATCTCCGGCATATGTCAAAGTGTTGACATCAGATAAGCTTAATGCTAAGAGTACTAAATATCTACTTGTAGGGTATCCCAAAGGCACTAAGGGATACTACTTTTACTCCCTTGATGATCACAAAGTATCTATGTCTAAGAACGTTGAGTTCTTAGAGAAGGATCTTCTTTCTCAAGGAGCTAGTGGGAGTAAAATTGAACTTGAAGAAGTTCAAAGCCCATAAAAATAGATTAAAGAACCCGAGTCTGCTCCGCAGGAGACGTTCTCAATGGAGAAGTAAACACACAACTTCGTAGGTCTACTAGGGTTAGTCAACCACCTGAGAGATACAATTATATGATTGAGAATAAGCAAACCGTTGAGGATGACGAACCTTGTAACTATGAGGAGGCAGCCAAGGATTTTGAATTCCTCCAAATTGCTTGAAGCCATGAGGTCTGAAATAGACTCGGTGCATCAAAATCAGGTATGGACCTTAGTTTCACATCCAGGAGGAATGATTCATATTGGATGTAAATTGGTCTTTAAGAAAAAGATTGATGTAGATGGCAAAGTTCACACCTATAAACCTAGATTGGTTGCGAAAGGATATCATCAAAGATATGGATTTGACCATGATGACACTTTCTCACCTGTTATCGTGTTCAAATCTATTCGGATCATGCTAGCTATAGCAGCATATAATGATTATGAAATTTGGCAAATGGCTGTAAATACTGCCTTCTTAAATGGGTTCTTGAAAGAGGAGGTGTATATGACCCAGCCTGAAGGTTTTGAATGCAAAGGCCAGGAGCATATGGTATGCAAACTTTAAAGGTCAATATATGGGCTAAAGTAAGCATCGCGGAGTTGGAACATTCGTTTTGATAAGTGTAAGAACCCGCACCGTTAATTAAGGAAGTTAATTAATTAATTATATGAAATTAAGAAATAATTCCATAATTGACCCTAATAATTATTATGAGGCTTAAATAAATATAGAAAGTGGTTAATAATGCTGAAAGTCGCTTTTCGGACGAAAAGTGCAGATACCGGTTCTACTACTCGGTATAAATGCGTACCGAAAAAGTATCCCGGAAAATTATAATAAGTGCATGATAATTCCTAGAATATTACATAGGACTAGTAAAACGAGTTTCAGACCAAAATAATGAGAACTAGTGCCAGAACTGATACTGGCTATGGAAAAGCTCGTACCGAAAAGGTGCTGCGAAAAATAAAATAAAAATATGACAAAATTTTAGAAATATGAGTAGGTTCAGATTCCAAAGTTTGGGAATAAAATGCTAAGCGTAGCTTTTAGCGCTAATACAGTGCAATTATTGCTTAAGTGAGCTATATAAGGAACCTTGCACATGATCCTAGGTTAGCCACCTTTCCTTCTACGTGGAAAATTTTTGAGTCTTGTGTGCAGCAACCTTGCACCTTCTTCTCCTCCATTGAGACCTCCAAGAGACCATTTTTCTTGGTTGTTTCTTCATTTAAACACCTTGGGTGAGTGGGAACTATCATGGTGAGAGTGTGGTGAGCTCCATTCTGAGTTGTGGTGTTGTTCTCTTGTGCTTGAGCTGCTGACTTCTTGGGGTGGGTTGAGGGAGCCATTGTTATGGCATTTTGAGGTCCAAGGAGTGACCTTTGTGAAGAAAGAACTCATCTTTGGGTGCCATTTTCGTGCACCTTCAAAGTCAGAACCGTGGAGGCTGATTGTGAGCTCCAAGAACAGCCTATGCTTCTGTTTTGAACCTTTGGTAAGTTGTTGAACCCATGATCTTGAGGTTTTATGCTTAAAAGTGGAACCTTGAGGCATGTAATGGATTAAAGATCATAACTTAAGAATGGCTAATGTTAATCACACCTTAAATCGCATGTTTAAGCTTCTGGAAGCATGAAATGAGTCACCTTTGGGAAGGATATCTCGCGAAATGCAGAACTGCATTCTGTCGCGAAATATCCGGATATGGGATATCCGGATATGCCCCCGACAGATATCCGGATATTCTGGGAATTTCGGAACAGTGGCGGTACTGTTCATACAGAATGTCATTTTGGGTTTGTGGACCCATGATTGACTTATGTGGACTTCTGTAATAATTAAACTAAGTCAGAATCAAGTGATTAAGGGCTTGTGGCCTTATGAGAAGCCTTAAAACATAAAACGTAAAAGAGAAGCGTTGTCTTTATGTATAAGCTTATGTGCTATGATTATTGATGATGAAATATTAATACAAACAGATTGTGATTGTGCTGTTTGTGGGCCTTAAGCGGTGTGTAGACTCTTGGCATTGGATAGTTAGCTTGCAAGGTAAGCTTTCGGGTCCTCGGTTTAGCCATTGTTTGTTCCACCATGTCCCATGGGGGGATGGTTATATGCATGATGTGTTTTCATGTACTGTTTTATTGGAATGCTATGGAGTTGTTAAGTGCAAATGCTTTATGATATGTATGTGGTGTGACGCCTACACAGGAGGCCATGGGGCGATCCTGTAGGCGAATACAGCATGGGCTGGTACAACATAGGCTGATACTATGTGGGTAATAGACGTATTCCTGCACTTCTCTGATCAGTAGAATAGTATAAACACACATGACATGAATATCTGTTGCATTGCACATATTTTGGAACTGATATTGAATTACTATTTTTAGAACTTATATTTCACATGTAAGTGAGCTTGGGGTGGAAGATCCTTGAGGACCCCTTGTCTTACTGAGATTTCTTGTTTAGAGATCTCACCCACGTTTGGGGCGCTTATTTCAGGATCAGGTAACTTGGGGGCTGATGCCTCTGGCGGCAGGAGGCCAGAGCTCACCTGATGATATTGCTGTTATATTTATGCTGACATGTCTAGGTTGGATGCTGTTTATATTTTCCGCCTTATTATTATGTTGTTGACGTTGAGACTTATGAGCATGGGGTTTGTCCATGCCACTTTATGTTAGTTCTTGGAGTTGAGTTGTATAACTTAGTAGGTTGTCCGGTCTACGTGTTGTAGTTCCGTGACTAGAGACATACTTATGTTATTTATTTAATGAGGTATTTCTGTTAGCTGTTTATTGGCAATTTACATACAGGCAATGTTTTGAAAAATGATTAAGTTATCAAGCTGGTAATTGATAATGACGTCATAATTGAAAAGAAAAAGATATTTCGCAATTTTAAATTAAGCGTGGCTTAATACGATGACATGATAACAAACCGGATATATACGGGGTGTTACAATAAGGTTGTTAGGAATAACTGTTTCATCAAGAACGAGGATGAGTCTTGTGTTTAAAAGAAGGTTAGTGGGAACAATGTTATTTTCTTGGTGCTTTATTTGGATGATATACTGCTGATAGAGAATGACATCCCTACACTTCAAACAGTTAAAGAGTGGTTTTTTGAAAGCTTCACCATGAAAGATTTGGGAGAGACGACCTATATATTGGGTATAAAGATCTATAGAGATAGAACTAAGAGGCTGCTGGGATTATTTATGTACATTGACAAAATATTAAGGAGATTTAGTATGGAAGGGTCGAAAAGGGGTTTTCTTCCTGTCAATCATAGCACACACTTTTCTAAGGCTATGTGTCCTAAGACACAACAAGATAAGGATCGCATGAGTGAGATACCGTATGCTTTGGCTATCGGATCCATTATGTATGCCATGATCTGTAATAGACCAGATATCTCTTATGCTTTAAGCATAATAAACAGGTACCAGGCAAACCCTGGAGAGGGTCACTAGATAGCAGTCAAAACAATCCTCAAGTACTTGAGAAGGACTAAGGATATGTTTCTAGTTCATGGAAGAGTTAATGAGCTAGCAGTGAAAAGGGTTCATTGATGCCAGCTTCCAAAGTGACAAAGATGATTGCAAATCACAATCAGGGTTCGTATTCACCTTAAATGGTGGAGCAATGACTTGAAGAATTCCAAACATGAGACTACAATAGATTCAACGACAGAGTCTGAATATATAGCGGCTTCAGAAGCAACTAAGGAGGGATCAAGAAGTTCATCACTGAACTTGGGGTTGTTCCCAGTGTTAGTGAGCCTATACAGTTGTATTGTGACAACATTGGTGCTATTGTGCAGGCAGAGGAACCCAGGTCTCATCAAAGATCAAAACACGTGCTCCGCATATACCACCAGATTAGAGAAATCATTGATAGGATGGATGTAAAGGTTGACTTTGTTCCCACAAATGATAACCTAGCCGATTCTTTGACAAAAAGATTTTCTTAGAGAAAACATGATAGTCATTATGAGGTTTTAAGATATAGATTTCGGTTAGATTGGCTCTAGGTCAAGTGGGAGATTGTTAGTACATAGGTGTCCTACAGACAATCTGAGAGTCAGATGGACCCATGTACTTCTTTATTGTTATGAATAAATTTAAGAATAAAAGAATTATTTATCTTGTCATGGAGATGCAAGGTAGAGTCCTCATGTACAATAGACATGAAGATGTCTTAGTTGACTCGTGGATGGACCTATTGGAGAATAGCTCGCACTGAATTGAACCACAAAGAGACACTACAAGGAAATCTCACAGATAGTATCAATAGGCAATGTCTCTTATTATTTGGGTGTGTCTTTCCTTAGACTTGACGTTGTCATATAGACCTGTGCTCTGGAAGGCTTGCTTTGATTATATACCTTGTCTACCTAAAACATGGAGACTCGTAGGTATACTTTTGGGCATGCCCTAAGAACTCAGGACTAGTGTGACAAGCTAAAGGAATTCATCAATCTCTGTGAGATATTAGGTTATCCGTAGACTGGTGAAACCGGGATGACATTTACGGGACTTGGGTATCTGTGCATAGTAAATGAGTCATGAGATGGCCCGCTCTATAGAGTCCGTAAATAAAGATTCCCTGTTTCGGTAAAAGCTAACCCTAGACCGCAGGGGTTGATACGTTTACCTGACCTTGGTCAATAGGATGGATAACCAAGACGAAAGGATAATTCACACGGTAACCAAATAGGTATAACATGTTAATCATTCGATGAATTCAACTAGCTCTGGGACAACAAAGCATTGCTAGTGCTTTGTGTTGTCATTAGATGGATTGGGCCTAATAGGCCCAAGCCCATATATGTCAGTGGCTATGTTGGGCCTGATGGGTCGCACACAAATACCTTAAGTTGTCTTTAATTCTAACATATGTGGTTTAGGCCCAATAAGGGATAATGGGCCTAAGTTGGTAAAGCCCACATATTGGGCCAATAGAGGGTAGGTGGCATCATGGGTCAAATTGGACTTGATTCATGATGTAACCTAATTAATTTAAATGTTAAATTAATAAAATTAATTTGAATTATAATTTTAAATTTTAAATTTGAATTTAAATAAAAAAAATTTGAATTCTAATTTTAAATTTCAGATTTATAGTGTGAATTTAAATATAGTCATTAAATTAGATTTAATGAAGATGGAGAACATACAGTAAACCAATCAATTAGATTGATTAACCGAAATTAAAAACCAATTAATTAAATTGATTGGCTAAAATTGGGGAAACCAAGCAATTGGATTGATTGGATAAAATTAAGGAAATTATCTAATAAGATTGAGATTTGATGAGGGCGTTGATTTGTAACTCTACTTAGTTTTGTAACTCTACTTCTCTAAATTTTTTCCACTGAAACCCTGGCTAACACACACATCAGTGTGGCGGCTATATCCCCTTCTCTTGGGATCACCATTGGCGCCACTCATCTTCTTCTCTTCTCTTTAGTCTAGCAACCTCCATTAAAAGGTATTGGATGTTCGAAGAAGTGTTCTTCTCTTACAAGACAACAAGGTGGTCTGGATCTCCGTCGGAGGACTTTTGTTCTTCATGTCTAAATAATTGATCAAGAACGCATTTGATCATGAACGTTAATTCGAATGAAGGTATCAACTTTAAACCCCTAACATGTCTATTGCATGATTCATTGGTTGAACATGCTTCGTGTAAGAACCCGCACCGTTAATTAAGAAAATTAATTGATTAAATATGAGAATAAAGAAATAATTCCATAATTGACCCTAATAATTATGATATGGCTTAAATAAATATGGTAAATGATTAATAATGCAGAAAGTCGCTTTTCTTACGAAAAGTGCAGACACCGGTTCTGCTACTCGGTATAAATGCGTACCGATGAAGTATCCCAGAAAATTATAATAAGTGCATGAATATTCCTAGAATAATAT
The DNA here is from genome assembly GCF_033153095.1 of Gastrolobium bilobum. Lineage (NCBI taxonomy): Eukaryota > Viridiplantae > Streptophyta > Magnoliopsida > Fabales > Fabaceae > Gastrolobium > Gastrolobium bilobum. Next base: position 168,445 of record NW_026896846.1, on the reverse strand, counting down.
CTAGGATTGTGATTTCAAGTTTCAAGTTAAAATAATGAGAATTGGTGCCAGAACTGATACTGGCTATGGAAAAGCGCGTACCGGAATGGTGCTGCAAAAAATTCAATAAAAAATGATAAATCTTGGAAAAAATGAGTAGGTTCAGAATTCTAAGTTTGGGATTAAAATGCTAAGCGTAGCTATTAGTACTAATACAGTGTGTTTTAACTTAAGTGGCCTATATATAGGTCATGGCACATGATCCTAGGTCATTGTTTAGTGCCTTCTACGTGGGAGACCTTCAGCTGAGCAGCCTCCACCACTTCCTTGTCTTCTCTTCTCCATTTGGTGACCAAGGAGCCACCTTTCTCCATGAAACCTCCTCCAAAACACCTTTGTTGAGTGATAGTTGGTCTTGTGAGGGAGAGTGAGAGCCTTTTCTGGTTGTTCAACCACTGTGTGTAGGGGTTGTGGGGCTGACTTCATTGTTTGAGTTGTTTGAGTGCTTGGGTCTTGTTGGTGTTGGTCCAAGAAGCCATTTTTGGTGAAGAGGAACCTTGGTGGTGTGCCATTTTCGTACACTTGCAAGTCAGAACCTTTGGGGCTGAAGGGAGAGCTCCAAGAGCACCTCTATTTTCTGTTTTGAGCCTCGGGTAAGTTGTACAACCTTTGATCTTGAGTTTTAATGGGTAAAGGTGGAGTCTTGGTATGTTTAATGAGTTAAACAAGTAACCAACCAGTATATGAACCTAAAAGAGTGTAAAGATGCATGCTTTAACGTCTGGAAGTGTTAAAAATGGAACCTTGAAGGGATATCTTCGCGAAAATGCAAAACTGCATTCTGTCGCGAAATATCCGGATATTTGGTTAGAAATATCCGGATATGGATATCGGATATTCAGTGTAACACCCCGTAAAAATTAGGAACTTACATAAATTGTACTTAGCAATGTGGAAGTACGCTTGAATATGAATTATATGTATATCTAGGGTGGATTTAATTTAAATTATGAAGAAATTATGTTAATTATAATGTTGTGAGAGAAGGTTTTTTATGAAATAGAAATGTTCGTTGTGATTAGGTAATTAGTTTTATTGCAATGAATAAATCTCCTTAGCTAATAACTGGAGGGTACATAAAATATTAAGGCTCATGAATTAATAAATTAGTTGGGCACATGGAAGCTTGACTCGAACTCGAAATATATATATATATATATATATATATATATATATATATATATATATATATATAAAAGGTGGACTTAATTCAAGTCATGAAAACATTATGCTAACTATGATTATGTGTGAGCATGTGTTTCAAGAAATTGGAATTCTAGTTAAGAGGATGAGATTAATTGTAGGTACAAATAGGTAAAAATCCTAGTTGTTACCTAGTGGATATAAAATATAGAATAGCTATTACTATATGAAGTGAGATAAATGAACCCTTAAGAAATTAATTTAGGAAACCTATGGGCCTGAAAGGAATTGGCCCAAGGACCATAATTGAAACCAAGTAGCCCAAACCTCATTTTCTCCTTACATTTCCCTTCATGCGCATAATATAGAAAAAGTTCTGATTTCATGTTTTGTTATCCAAACCAAATCAGCCTATACATGTTAACCAAGTGTCAACCAAAATCTCCAACCCTCTTTGAAGGGTGTGACACATAGGCTATGAGGACATCTTGAATCCTCCCTCATGTTCGGCCAAGCTCCTTCCTCCGCCTAGAATCTTCCTTCCGTTAACAAAAAAAAAACTGACCTCTCCTCATGCCCGTGAATCAATAGGGAAGAAGAGAAAACACTCAAGCTGCATATCCCCTTCCTATCTTCACACCTCAGCCGGGTGCGCATGGCAAATGAGAGAAATTAAATCGGACCTGGTCAATGGTTAAAGGCATAACAAATTCAGTTAAGTTTTGTTCTACACGTGCGCGGGTCAAGGAACCCTTCCTGCATCCCTTTGTTCCATCATCCTCCCAAACCGTGAATCCATGGGGAGAGAGAGCAGAAACACTTGAGCCCATTCCCCATTCATCAGCCATTAAGGAGCTGCAACAGAAAGCTCATTCTGCATTTTTTTCTTTGTTGGCCGTAGACCAACTTTCATGGAGGTGAGGTATTTTTTGGTTGTCTTCTTGTTTACTTCCCTGAATCTGTTCTAATTGAATCTTCCATTGCATGCCCTTGACCCAGCTGTGATCGACTCCTTTCTCCCTTGCATGCAATGGAACCGGTCTATTGGAGCATAGGAAAAAGTGTTAGGGTTGTCCTTACTGGATTGTGGTTATTGGAGCGCTTGAGAACAGGTAAGTGGAGTTTCCAAATTTCCTTCTCCTCCCTACACTGTTCGGCTGGAAGATAGGTTATTAAAAGCAAATTTCTGTTTGCCATTCCCCTTAGATTGCCCAAACCGTAGACTCCTTTGCTGCATGCATGTCTTATGGCAGATTTTGGGGCTTGGAAAATTAGCCCCACCTATAGTAGGAATGTCCCATGAGTTAGATTAAAGTCTCAAGCCATGCATGTGTCAAAAATTAATGGGAACAACATGCTGAAAGGTATTTAAATCACCCCTCTAAGCCGTGCAAGTAGGACTGTAAAAATATCAGAGTTGATGCATTGATGTTAAGGGTAAAAACCGATTCTGAATGCTAATTAAATCCTAGATTTTTGTTGTTGATTAACAAGTTGATACAGTAACGTGAAGTCAGAAAATTAATTGGTATATGTGTAGGAAACCGAAGGAGGTATGTTCAAACGTTAATTTCATGTTTAATTGATGTGAGTAGGATTTAATATACATGAGTCCAAAACTGAAATTGTGAGCATAAGAATAGCTCCTTGTTCTATTGTGAGACTGATTCCTTGGACTAAGAAAAGTGATTAAAATCTGTACGTGCTAAGAACATTAAGGGCAGCACGTTGAAGCCCTTTATTGCTCTCTATGTTATGTAAAAATTGTTATATAAAGGAATAACTCTAGTTACCTAGTAGTGAGTAGAAAATTAATTATGTTTATGTTGGAATTTCTCGTCGTCATTCGTTGTTAAATCAATGTGAAGTCAGAAATTTTGTTTAGAGTAATTATAGATCTTACAACCGTGAATCATACAATTAATTTAGCCTATGAACCATAAAAACCGATTGGGAATCAAGGATCTAGAGGAATGGAAACTTTATGTAACATCTAGGAATAATTTGAAATAAAATTCTGATTTGTTATATATTTGTTTAGGCCTACGAACTACTAAGGAAGTGGACTGATTTGGTGATACATCTGTTTAAAAAGTTGTAAAGGTCACAGGTAAGTGTTAGGTGGTTAAACCTATTGTGACTATTAGTTTAGATTATGGAATTTTTGATTTGTTGCTCTCATATTCCGTAACAAGTTTCTGTTTGAAGGCATGTGAAATCTGATCTGAATATGACTTGAGGAAGATTCTGCTTTGTATACACATGCTATTTGAAAGTATGATGCATAGTCCATGTGAACTATGACTGATGATGAGGAGCATGAACATCATAACTTTGCATCTTATCATGTGTGTGTGAAGCAAAACATATCATCTCATGCATCCATCTACATACAGTTTTGGAAACAGAAATATATTATGAAACTAAGCATACGTTTGAGCACGCATCATCTAGGCATGCCGAAGGTACCCGGCAAGAGCACCCTGGCTCCGTGCGCATAGGTTCCTTGGATATTCAGTTCTGTGAGCCAAAAAGAATATCACTTGGAGTTCTGTTAGCATGTGCACCTTAGTGCTATGGACATGCGTTCTGGCGTTATTTACGAGCTCTGTTTAGTACTTTGGCGTTATTTACGCGCTTTGTTTAGTACTTTGGCGTTATATACGCGCTCTGTTTAGTATTTGGCGTTATATACACACTTGATTAGTATTCTGGCGTTATATACGCACTCCGATGATATTTAATATCTATTCGAAATTTACTCGATGATGTGACAATGTTGGAAATTCAGAATTTAAATTAATATTGTTGCAATATTGGATTTTCTGCCACACTACTGGGATTTTTCTCACCCCTTTGGGGCTGCTATTTTTACAAAATGGCAGGAGGACGAAAGAGCAATGAAAGACATGATTATATAGATATATGTTGTTATGTGCTGCTGTATGGACTATTGTTGTTGCTGTTTATTTGATGGATAACTGTATTAAATTGAGTAGTTTGGATTACTGTTGAATTATGATTTTATTACTATTTTTAAGTCTTTTGTGATCATCAAGTATTTTGAAAACAAATTTCCTGAAACGTTTTGCGAAAATAAATTCTGAGGTTTTTGAATGCTGAGTTTCTAAACATATTTAACGAGCACTTTACGAGTTATATTTAGTGGGGCTACAGACCTCCGATTCTCTTATATTTTATATGCATGCGAAACTCCACGTGTCTATTTTCAGATTATGTAAACGTTACAATGAAATTTTGAAAGCTAGATTTTATCCGAATTTTGCAAGGCAGCAACGTCTGCCAGGAAAATAATAATTTCAGCAAGTTAAGAATTGTGAAAGTATACTCTGATTTTTGTAGGTAATCTTATTTCAACTATGTGTTTTAATTAGGAACGTCAAAAGGATTTTTCAGTACAATTAATTGTGACGAACGAACTCTAGTTCCGCTTAGCAAACAACTCTCTTGGATGCATACAAGGGAAGGTGTTACATTCAGTCTGGAAATATCTGGATATTGATATCTGGATATTGGGTCTGGAAATATCTGGATATGGATATCCGGATATTGGGTATGGAAATATCTGGATATTGATATCCGGATATTGGGTATGAAAATATTTGGATATGGATATCCGGATATTAGGTCTGTGAATATCTGGATATGAATATCCGGATATTGGGTTTGTGAATATCCGGATATGCCCCCGAGAAATATCGGGATATTCTGGGAAAAATCATGTTTTGAGCTATTTTAACCAAACAGAAGCGTGGGTTGGGTTTCTGGACCCTTAAATGATGGTTATGAACTTCTGTAATAGTTAATCTAAGTCAGAATATAAGTGATTAAGGGCTTATGGCTTTGTGAGAAATTGTGTGATGATTGATTGTTGTGCCTAGCGAGTGGTGATGTCTCCGTGTGACTCCATAGCCAGTTCCTCGTCATACATATCTTTATTGCAGGATAGAAGAGCCTTGAGTGCAGGGGCATTCAGATATGTTATGTTGGGAGGTTTGGTGAGTGGGGCACAGGAGGATATCACTGGCTTTCCTGTGGTGAGGGAGTTCCTCGAGGCGCTTCTTGAGGAGATTCCTGAGTTTCCGCCACAGCGGGAGATAGAGTTCTCTATAGATTTGTTTCCTGGTGTGAGGTCTATTTCATTCACTCCATATCGGATGTCGCCACCTGAGTTGGCGGAGCTGAAGAAGTTCATTGAAGATCTTTCGGCGAAAGACTTCATTCGACAGAGCGTGTCTCCATGAGGAGCACCAGTCATTTTGTTGTAAGGTATGATGCCTTACGCCATTACTCGACCGTGATGGTGCTTTGTTTGAGAATGTGAAATTCTCTTCAGGGACACTGAGTGTGTAACACTTGGAATTTGTGGCAAGGCCACGCGCGATCTTGTATATGCGAGGAAGTGCATGTACGATTAGCTTTGTGGGTTGAGTGGTCTCCATGACTCTAGGTTCATATGTTATTATTGATCTGCTGCATAAGTATTTGGCATGTTAACACCATGGATAGTGTTAGGCATGAAATGAGTACGATAAATTATGGTAATGTATCAATGTTAGTTCACCTTTAATTGACTTTTGATTTTGCAAATACCATGGAGATTGAGGTATACCGTTACATAGAGATTTTGGTTTATTATGTTATTAAAATAGAAAATTTTGTAGGAGTACGTGAACTAAGGTACGTTACTATGTGAGTGAACATGTTAACTAACAGGCATTGGTTGAAATGAACATAATTCTGATTTTGTACTATGAAATGAATATGAATTTATTTTGAGGATATTGATTATAAGTTGTAAGTCTTGTCGAGGTTAGAGTCATGGAATAGGACCAAACTCACTCAAGTTTTGTGTGGTTTAGAGTAGGTGGGGTTAGGTCACCTCTATTGAGAGAGTGACTGGTGATCCCAGTGATTCAATTGACGTTTTGATGTCATTGTGAAATTTCGATTTTTGGCGGTGACCTCTTTGTTTAGGGGTGCACTTCTTAAGATGGAGACTGTGAGAGTCGAGACTGAGCTTATGGAGAAAAACCAGGACGGTGTATCTTGGAATGAGATGGGACATCGTTGTTTGTGTGTCCAGTTGTTGTTATGCCTGAAGGTGGAGATTGAACACCAGAAGCCGTTTGGTAAGCTTCAACCTCTCTAAGTACCACAGTGGAAGTGGGCAAGTATTTCCATGGACTTCGTGGTGGGTTTGCCTAAGACTCAGGCTGGCTGTGACTCTTTTGGGTCATCGTGGACAGATTGTCAAAGTCTGCCCACTTTCTTCCGGTAAAGGTGAACTTCTCTTCAGAGCAGTTGGCCTAACTGTGTGTTCGCGAGATCGTGAGGCTTCACGGGGTGCCCGAGATTATCTTCTGTGATAGGGACCCGAAGTTCACATCTCGGTTTTGGGAGGCGCTGCAGAGAGCTTTTGGAACTCAGTTGAGACTGAGTACAACCTATCACCCTCAGACTGTTGGACAGACTGAGCAGACCATCCAGACCTTGGAGGACATGTTGAGAGCTTGCACTTTGGGGCAGGGCTCAGCATGGGATATGTACCTGCCATTGGTTGTGTTTTTGTACAACTGTGGTTTCCAGGATAGCCTGGGCATGGAACCCTATGAGGCGTTGTATGGTAGGAGGTGTCGAACTTCTACCTGCTGGTCTGAGGTTGGATACAAGGAGCTTTTTCGTTTGGACTTTGTCCAAGATACTACCCAGCAGATTCAGATGATCAGAGAGAAGCTGAAGCAGGCGCAGAATCGCCAAGAGAGCTACTTTGATGTTAAACATCGTCCACTGGAGTTCAGTGAGGGTGAGCACGTGTTTGTGAGACTTTCACCCGTCACCGGTGTTGGTAAGGCACTTGGAGTGAGAAAGTTGAGCTCGCGATTCTTTAGGCCATACCAGTTACTTGGTAGAGTATGACCTGTTGCCTAACGGCTTGCCTTGCCTCCGAACTTGACCAACACCCACGACGTGTTTAACGTGTTTCAACTTCGCAAGTTTGTAGCGGATCCTTCGCACGTGATGCAACCTGATGTTGTGGATGTTCGGGAGAACCTGAAGACTCCCGTCGGACCACTCAAGATTCTCTATCGTGGCGAGAAGCTGCTGATGAGCGAGATCATTCCGATGTTCAAAGTAAGAACTCCTGAGGAGTGTACTTGGGAGCGAGAGGACGAGCTTCTTTGGCAGTACCCGAGTTTCGGGACAGGTATGTTTTCTGATTTTGAGGACAAAATCCTAAAAAGGTGGGGTGAATGTAAGAACCTGCACCGTTAATTAAGGAAATTAATTGATTAAATATGAGAATTAGGAAATAATTCCATAATTGACCCTAATAATTATGATATGGCTTAAATAAATATGGTAAGTGATTAATAATGCGGGAAAGTCGCTTTTCTGACGAAAAGTGCAGACACCGGTTCTGCTACTCAGTATAAATGCGTACTGATGAAGTATTCCGAAAAATTATAATAAATGCATGAATATTCCTAGAATAATATCTAGGACTGTGATTTCAAGTTTCAAGTTAAAATAATGAGAACTGGTGCCAGAACTGATACTGGCTATGGAAAAGCGCGTACAGAAATGGTGCTGCAAAAAATTAAATAAAATATGATAAATCTTAGAAAAATGAGTAGATTCAGAATCCTAAGTTTGGGATTAAAATGTTAAGTGTAGCTATTAGTACTAATACAGTGTGTTTTAACTTAAGTGGCCATGGCACATGATCCTAGGTCATTGTTTAGTGCCTTCTACGTGGGAGACCTTCAGCTGAGCAGCCTCCACCACTTCCTTGTCTTCTCTTCTCCATTTGGTGACCAAGGAGCCACCTTTCTCCATGAAACCTCCTCCAAAACACCTTTGTTGAGTGATAATTGGTCTTGTGAGGGAGAATGAGAGCCTTTTCTGGTTGTTCAACCACTGTGTGTAGGGGTTGTGGGGTTGACTTCATTGTTTGAGTTGTTTGAGTGCTTGTGGCTTGTTGGTGTTGGTCCAAGAAGCCATTTTTGGTGAAGAGGAACCTTGGTGGTGTGCCATTTTCGTACACTTGCAAGTCAGAACCTTTGGGGCTGAAGGGAGAGCTCCAAGAGCACCTCTTTTTTCTGTTTTGAGCCTTGGGTAAGTTGTACAACCTTTGATCTTGAGTTTTAATGGGTAAAAGTGGAGTCTTGGTATGTTTAATGAGTTAAACAAGTAACCAACCAGTATATGAACCTAAAAGAGTGTAAAGATGCATGCTTTAACGTCTGGAAGTGTTAAAAATGGAACCTCGAAGGGATATCTTCGCGAAAATGCAAAACTACATTCTGTCGCGAAATATCCAGATATTTGGTTAGAAATATCTGGATATGGATATTCGGATATTCAATCGGGAAATATCTGGATATTAATATCCGGATATTGGGTCTGGAAATATCTGGATATGGATATCCGGATATTGGGTATGGAAATATCTGGATATGGATATCTGGATATTGGGTCTGTGAATATCCGGATATTGATATCCGGATATGCCCCCGAGAAATATCGGGATATTCTGGGAAAAATCATGTTTTGAGCTGTTTTACCCAAACAAAAGCGTGGGTTGGGTTTCTGGACCCTTAAATTATGGTTATGAACTTCTGTAATAATTAATCTAATTCAGAATCTAAGTGATTAAGGGCTTATGGCTTTGTGAGAAGCCTAAAGACTTGAAACATAAAGGAAAGACGTTGTCTTTTATCATATGCTTGTTGAGTATGGTTGTTGATATGATTGCTGGTCCAAAACAGATTGTGATTCTGCTATGTTTGGGCTTTGAGCTTGGTTGGACTCTTGGCATTGGATAGTTAGCTTTCTAGGTAAGCTTTCGTGTCCTCGGTTTAGCCATTGTGTGGTTCCACCATACGCCATGGGGGAATAGTTTATATGCATGTTGTGTTTACATGCTTTTATACTTGAAATGCTTTTGAGCTGATATGTGCAATGGCTTATGATATGTATGTAGTGTTCACCCGATGGGATGTGATCCTAAGGGTAGGTACAGAAATGGGCGCGTACTGTGTGGGTAATAGACGTATTCCTACACTTCTATGGCCAGTAGAATAGTATTGACACACATGACATGATTATCTGTTGCATTGCACTTATTTAGAAATGATATTGTTAAACTTCTTTTGAACTTATATTGCACAGGTAAGTGAGCTTGGGGTGGAAGATCCTTAAGGATCCCTTGTCTTACTCAGATTTCTTGTTTAGAGATCTCACCCCACGTTTTGGGACGCTTATTTCAGGTTCAGGTAACTTGGGGGCTGATGCCTCTGGCGGCAAGAGGTCGGAGCTTAGTTGATTGTTTTATGTTGTATGCTGACATGACTGGTTATTGGATGTTGTTTATGTTTTCTGTCATTTTTATGATATTTGAGTTGAGATTATGTTGGGCTTGTTGCCTTATATGATGAGCATGGGGATTGTCCATGCCACATGGTTTGACTATGTCTTATTTTAGATTTGAGTTGTAATAATGTATCAGGATTATGTCCGGACTACGTGTTGTAGTTCCGTGATTTTAGATACTCCCCGTTATTTATATATATTGAGGTATTTCAGTTAATTGTCTTTTGCAATCACATACAGGCAATGTTTTAGAAATGAATTAAGTAATTCAACTTGGTAATGATAATGACGTTGTAATTGAAAGTAAAAAGTTATTCCGCATTTTATATTAAGCGTGGCTTAATACGATGACATATTAACAAATCGGGTATACACGAGGTGTTACACTTTAGGATGGGCAAAGGTTGCCTCTTCTGCACAAGTTTTTTAATTTTTTCCTCCTTTATGTTCATATTCTACAAGAGGCGACTTTCCATTTATGGATGGCTTACCTGGTTGGAAGTAGAATTCTGATCACCTTAGGATTGTTAAGAACACTTATCTTCTTTCTCCTAGTGGTGTGATAAGGTTGTTATCCTTATCTCTCTTAGCTTTTTGTTTGTTGTGGATTGTTAAAGCTTAAGGCTGTTAAAAGAGCCAGGGGCCTTTGGCTCGGCTCATGCAAGCCTGGCCTAGTCTGTGTATTATGGTTGTTAGATCTAGACTTAAACTTGTATAAAAGCTTATTTAATAAAAAGGCTTCAAGTTCAAATTCAAAAGTCTTTCCTTAAAGCCCGTCAAACTGGCCTACAAACTCTCTCTTTTTAAGTAGGAGGAGGCAACATCGCAATATACCAAATTCTTGATATGAGTATATTAAATTATTTACGCAGAATTTGTAACCTTTTGTTCTTTTGAATATGCAGAATCTTGTACTACTTTAGTTTATTGGTTAAGCAGATTTTTTAAATGATTTTTCTTTATATTATGTTGTTTGGATATACATTGAATTTATGAATCTTTGTATAATTATGTAAGAATCTTACATTGCTTTATATTATGTAAGAACCCGCACCGTTAATTAAGGAAATTAATTAAATTAATTATGAGAAATTAGGAAATAATTCCATAATTGACTCTAATACTTATGAGAAGGCTTAAATAATTATGGTAAGTGTTTAATAATGTTGAAAGTACATTTTCTGACGAAAAGTGCGGATACCGGTTCTGCTACTCGGTATAAATGCGTACCGATGAAGTATCCCGAAAAATTATAATAAGTGCATGAATATTCCTAGAATAATATATAGGACTATGATTTCAAGTTTCAAGTTAAAATAATGAGAACTGGTGCCAGAACTGATACTGGCTATGTAAAAGCGCGTACCAAAAGGTGCTGCGAAAAATAAAATAAAAATATGATAAATCTTAGAAAAATGAGTAGGTTCAGATTCCAAAGTTTGAGATTAAAATGCTAAGTGTAACTATTATTGTTACTATAGTGCGATTAATCTTAAACGCCTATATAAGCTAAGTGGCACAAAGACCTAGGTTATTTTGGTTGTCTCCTATGTGAGTGGCTGGTCAGCAGCTGGTGTCTCTCTTCTTCTTCACTGTTACATTGCCTTTTCTTCACAAAAACCCTTCAAGATACCTCTTTTATGAGAGATTATCCATCTTTAACCTTGTAAACACTGAGTTGTTAGCTTGGAGGGTGTGTGAGGCAACCCTTTTCTGAGTGTTCAGTTCTATGTGTTGGTGTTTGTGGGCTGACCTTGGGGTTTGAGGTAGTGTGAGCCTTGTTCATACCATTTGGAGGCTTCAAGGAACCATTTTGATGATGAAAGGTCCAAGCTTGTTGGGCATTTTCGTTTCTTAGTGAAGTCAGAACCTTGGTGTGTAGTTGAAGACCTCTTTGCTGTCTCATTTTTGGAGTTGTGAACCTTGGAGGTATACCATGATCACCTCGTTGTCATTTTGATGTTTAAGCTTGTTTAATCGGTTAAAAAGTAAAATTGGTCCATTTAAGTAAAGGAATGTGTTTCTGAGTTCATAACATGTTGATAAACATCTATTTGTGGAGTTATTGGACTCAAAATCACCTTTGGACCCTTAAAATGAGATTATGCAGATGGCAGTTCGTATTTCTGCATTGTGGAGGAGAAGTATTCGAATACTTGTCCTCTGGTAATCGAATACTCCTTGTAGGAGTTTTGGGATACTTTTCTGGGAAGAAAAGTATTCGAATACAATGAGTTTTGGTATTCGGATACTGTGGTATTCGGATACTTGGGGTGTTGGTATTCGAATACCTCGTGGTATTCGAATACTTTAGTGAAAGTAATCGAATACTTTCTTGAGGCATGGAGTATTCGAATACTCTTCGGGGAGTATTCGAATACCTCCTGCAGAAACAACATGAAATGACTTAAAATGAGATGGAAAGCCTTAATCACTTAATGTAACCTTGGTAAATGGTTATTGATGATTATGTACTGTATAAACAGATTGTGATTGCGCTGTTTGTGGGCTTTGAGCTAGTGTGGACTCTTGGCTTGGATAGTTAGCTTGCAAGGTAAGCTTTCGTGTCCTCGATTTAGCCATTGTTGGTTCCACCATGCCCCATGGGGGAATGGTTATATGCATGATGTGTTTTCATGCTTTGATGATTGGAATGCTTTTGAACTGTTAAGTGTAAGGGCCTTATAATATGCATGTGTTGTTCCATCTTGACGAAAAACCTGAGTATGTGGCGTCATACAATAGGGTGATTCTGTGGGTGGGTGCAAGTGGCGTCTTGCACTGATTGTAGGAAATAGACGTATATCCAGCATTTCTCTGGCCAGTAGAATATCTTGACACACGTGACATGGTTATCTGTTGCATTACACTGACTTTGGAACTTATATCATATCCCTGCTTTTTGAACTTATATTGCACATGTAAGTGAGCTAGTGGTGGAAGATCCTTGAGGACCCCTTGTCTTACTGAGATTTCTGTTTAGAGATCTCACCCCACGTTTGGGGCACATATTTCAGGTTCAGGTAATGCGGGGGTTGAGACCTCTAGCGACAGGAGGCCGGAGCTTAGCTGATTTATATGCTGTATACTGATTATGTCTGTTGCTATTTTGCTATTAGCTTTTTGATTATGATGCTGCTGTTGAGACTATGTTGGGCTTGTTGCCTTATTTTGTGAGCATGGGGATTGTTCATGCCACATTGATTGACTATGTCTTAGTTTAGATTCGAGTTGTAATAATGTATCAGGATGTTGTCCGGACTATGTGTTGTAGTTCTGTGACTTAGATACTCACTTAATTATATATGATGTTATTCAGAATAGATAGTTGTCCTTTTTGCAATTACATACAGGCAATGTTTTGGAAATGAATTAAGTAATTCAACTTGGTAATAATAATGACGTCATAATTGAACAGAAAAAGATATTCCGCATTTTTATTAAGCGTGGCTTAATACGATGACATGTTAACAAACCGGGTATACACGGGGTGTTACACTTTATATTATGTTGTTTGGATATACATTGAATGTATAATTATTAGTGTTGTTGATCGTATATTCTGTTTGAAAAAAATTTGTTGTCTTATTTTTTTTAACAGGCTAAGTCAGGTTTTTTTTTTTTTTGTAAACAAGTCAAGCTATAGGCCGATAATCATATTCATAACATGTTACAGGCTAAGCCAATCTGACATATTTAAACACATGCTTAGCTTTTCAAGACCAAAGTGCAACCCGACTCGACCCATTAACACCCCTACCTGGCCATGAGTTGAATGCATAAAGTATGAACAACACTTTGAGTTTGTGTTGATTGTATTGAACTTTTTTATTCCTTTATTAACACATTCTAGAAGAAATTTTGTGGGAATACTTGAGCTATGGGACCTCCGATATGTGTTAATACATACATATTCCCTCTCACATTGTGGGAACTTTGATATCTATATATATATATATATATATATATATATATATATAATAGTGAGTTCAATTCTTGAGAGTCACAATTTCTAAAAAAAGTGGAGAGACACGAACCTAAAATCAAATTAGTCAGGTTTATTAAAACTTTGGACACCGGTTGATATCTACCAAAAAAAAAAAAAATATACACATTATGTTTATAATAAAAAAATAGTTCCTAAGAATCTTCATTTAAACATTTAGTTTTATTAATTATATGTGCCAAAAACTAGAATTTATTTTTGAATTATTTAAATTCATACTTTTTAATTTATGTATTCAAACATTATAATTTAGTTATCAATAAAGTGAAATAATTTCTTTCTAAATAGATGTCTCATAGTTGTGTTTTCTAAAGATATCAAAAGTAACAATATTTATTTAATGGGGAAAAAATCTGCTATCACTTTAGATGTTTTCTCTTCATGCGACAGACTCAAGAAAAATATTCACTAATTTTATTTATAAAAAAATATTGTGGGCTCTATTATGATTTTATTTTAGTTGGAGAAGATAAAATTTTACAGCTACAATACAAAACCCCTATTTAATTTGTATAAACTAAATTATCTCTCAACGGTATCTTTATCTTTAGTAAAAGATGAAAAAATAGTTCGCTACCTACTCACCACATAGTTGGAAATTAATTTCCTGTTGTTTTTTCTCTCCTCTTTTCTCTCCTTTGTCTTCGAGCGGCCCACATGAGTCGGGTCACTATATATTTACTCCACACAATTGCATATCTCTCGACCGAATCTAGGCCTTACTTAAAAAAATAATTAGATGCTTATTGTTATCATTCGAATATCCGGTCTCCGGATGTGACTCTGCCATTATTCTGTGCCACATGCAGCTTATCTTGTTCCCTAGTTCTAGAAGCTTTGCTGGGAGTTTCATGCACCTCAATTATTAACTCTATTTTCCGGGATCTGTTTTCAACTATGCAGCACTACATTAGGCGTGAATGTGTGATGGATGGCCCATTATTAAAATGTCTCATATAGATAATGATGTGGTTATAAAAAATTACTGTCAGTGGCCCATATTATTGAGTAGCTTGTGTTATTCTAAAATTTTTAGCACATACATATTAAAGTATGTCCGTTTATATATTCTTAGGTGGCCCTATCTTCAATACCTCAAAAAATGAGGCAGGTTAACCTTTTATTGGTAAGTAGTTTGAAAATTTTAATCCAATTTATTTTGAGGTGGGTTGATAAACTCATCTAAAAGATAAAATAAAAAAAATAAAAAAATAAAAATATTAATATTAATATTTTATTTATAATCTCTAATATTTAAATATTTCTCAATTTCAAACTAAGTATCAAGAAATAAGTCAAACATATAAGAATAATTTAATCCAATAATTTTATTTAACATAATTATACAAATCATATTTTAAGATTAATTAATAAATTTCAATGTTGTTATATAACAAAATAATGACATCAAGCAGCATGTGAATAATTGTAAATAAAATCATCATTGCATCCTCAAATTAGAATTTCAAAAATATTTAGTTTAATTTATATAGATACTAGCATTTAAACTCAAAAATAGGCTTAAGTTTTTTTTTGTGTGTGTTAATCTCTTTTTTTGCGAAATTGAAAGTGAATAAAAAATAACATGCCCAGAAAATAATAGTATTATGGCATTAAAAGAAAATTTTTTATCTCACATAATAATCATTTATTATATATTTTTGGGGTTAGTGTTAAACTTTTAAAGAGTATAAAATTACGTCATTTTAGTCAAAATTACCGTATTTTATGATAAAAAATAATTATGCAATAAAAATCAAGATGGGAGAAAGTGAGAGTTTTTAATTTAAATATTAAATAAAATTAGTAGTTTTAACTAAAATAACTATCTTTTAAAAAGATAAACATTTTTTTCCATATTCTTTTAAAAAAAATAACATGCAAATTGACCCGCCCCTACCCTGTTTTAACCCACCCTGCACAGTGGTGGAGCCAGGTACATCCTCCGTGTGGCTTCGGTCTGGGCAAAATTTTAACAAATTATACATATTATATGTAATTATATAATTAATTATAATTTGGTCCGGGTTAAAATCATAATTTGGCCCGGGCTACAATTTGTATTTTGGCCCTATCTCAAACTAAAAATAATTTTGGTAAGAGATTTGGGTAAGTTGTATTAGGTTATGTGTTCAATTTTCACTTGTATGAAAAAAATATTTAATAAAATTATAATTCTTCTTGGTACTGTCTACTCAAGTGTTCTATATTTAATATAATTTTAATGGGAAGAGTTATGTTTACAAACTTTTTATTTATAAACTCTTATAAACTACACTATGTACTCACGGAAGTACACTAGGTAACACTATGTACTTCCGGGAGTATATAGTGCATGTTTGGATCCTCTCTTTTTTAAGCTAGAAGCTCCTTATAAGCATAAGCTGAGCCAAACAGGTTTTGGGAAAAGCTCTTATAACGAAAAGTTCTTTTTTTAATCATGAAGAAAAAAGTTGAAAACTAAAAGCTCCTTGGAGGAGTTTTTTTTAAGCTCTTATCTGTTTTTCTTGAATTATGTGTTTTTTTTTAAATGAAGAGTGATAAAGATAGAGAGAGATAATTTTCTTGAAATATGTGCTTTTAAGTAATTTTTAAGCTAAAATTTTTATGTAATTTTGAAACAGCTTTTAGCTTATTTTTTTAAACTCTTTTTTTAGCTTTAACTTATAAGTAGCTTTTACCTTAAAAATAAGTGGATCCAAACAAGCTCATAGTATAATTTGCAAAAATTTACAAAAAAAATATATAAAAGGATATTTCCCCAATTTAAATGTTGGAGTTATTAATCTTATGTCACATGAGATAGTTATCTGATGTGGGTGAAACAAAGTTGTGAGGCCCATAATTTAAAAAAATAAAAAATGGACACAAGATTCCATGAGTGTGCAACATAAGATAGTTGTCTTATGTGATATAAGACAACTATTTTTCTTTAAATATATTGTGATATAAATTAACTAAACTTAAAATATATATATATATATATATATACGTAAATTTTTTTGACCCGAGTTCAAATTTGAGCCGACTCCGGCACTGACCCCGCACATATTCAGGTTAGGGTGATTGGTGAATTAAAATACACGACCTAACTCATCTCGTTTTGTTAAGTTAGAGGGTTGATCAGTGAGTTCAACTCACTTTGCCAAGTCTAGAGGACTAGCCCTAGCCCTATCAACTTATATTTATATATTTTTATTATTAAATTGTAAATAATCTTATTTCAATTTTGATACAACACCTATTAATTTCATTAGTTATATACAAAAACGTGAACAGATGTGCACAAGTTTGAGCAACAAGCAGAACTTTTTCTTGCTAACGTTGAATACAACGAATTTTTTCGAATATATGGGTGATCCAACTATATCACACCGCACCAACTATTGTTTATGACTTTCTCATCCTTTAGTCCAGGTGGCGTCTTATTACATAAGGGCTCTTGATCCAAGAACCAAGGGAGCACTGTGCAGCATGATGATCGGAGTATATTAAATTATGGAATTTGTTTTTTTAACTGGAGAAAAATCCTCCGCGCAAATATCATAAGGGAGTGTTTGATAGAAAATTTATTTTGGGATTGATGGAAAAATGTAAATGGATATTGGAAAATATCATGTTTGGTTCAGGTTTTTGAAAAAAAATACTAGGAAAATAGGATAGATGAGAAAATGACTTTTGTGTTGATTTTTTTGATGAAATTCACTGTTACAGAATCTCACTTAAGATGTGGTATTTTGAGATAACTGGGGAAGTGAAAAAACAGGTGCGAAGTTTCTCCCGAACATAGATTTTGCAAATTTAAATAAATTTCCCTGGTAATATTTCGGTCAATCAAACAACTTTTTTTACATTTTCCTACCAAATTCACTTTCCAACCATTTCCCTAGTAATTACATTTTCCTAGTATTCAAAAATTTCTCCTCAACCAAACGCCCCCTGAAAAGGTATGTCATTTTATTTTAAATAGGTGGTCCACACTTCATCTCATTCGAAATCCATTTCATATGTCGCACATTGGTTGCTACTCATTCCATATATACTCGAGTGTCTATTGGGAGAACACATCATGTTCCGGATGGCCCAATAATAGAGCGGCTCAGAGGTCCAAGTCCAATCTCATCCCCCTATCCACGTCAGCCCTACCAGTTGTCAGCCCCCCAACCCCTAACGCAACGACACTCCCTAGGGGAAACACCAAAATGTCCTGTCTTGGGACCCTAACCCTCAAAGGTGACCGCCCCAGATACCATAAGAGGAAACTGCCCTTTTTCACACGCTGACATCGCCAGGCATAGGGGCGCATCGCTGCTATCATAGCAGTGCCTGCCACGCTCAACAACGTCTGCCACCCTAGCAGATCCCTAGGAGGGTTAACTCCCTCCTCACCAACCCACACAAGGTTCACATCACCTTCCCCTATAAATAAGCCCCCTGGGCACACCAAGAAGGTATCTTATGTATCGTTATTCTTCCCATTTACATTGAGTCACACATACACACACCTAACTCCATTGTTGATTGCTTGCTTCATACTTGGAACAGTGCCTCTTAGCTTGGTCTCTACCTGTGCTAAAGGTATCATCCATACAGTGACT
This sequence comes from Gastrolobium bilobum, assembly GCF_033153095.1. Lineage (NCBI taxonomy): Eukaryota > Viridiplantae > Streptophyta > Magnoliopsida > Fabales > Fabaceae > Gastrolobium > Gastrolobium bilobum. Next base: position 150,262 of record NW_026896846.1, on the reverse strand, counting down.
CCATCCCCAAAGGGAACATAGTGGGCTTATAGATCCCAACGGTACATTGGCGCCGTCTGTGAGAAACTATAAACTTCTATTCCCATTCTCCTACCAAAGATCTACGAGAGGCATTTCATTTTCTAGCAGCTAAGCATGGCTGTTACGACAAGAAGAGCAGAGCAGACCAGAGTCGTTACCCCTGAAGGTCATGTGCAAACAATTCATTCCAACTTCCCACCGTCTATGCATTCGGCCCCTGCTGAACAAGCAACTGGCAAGGCGCTCCCACCGGTGTTGCAATCTGTTGGCCCACAGTTACCAGCAGCTGATGCTAGAGTAGCACAGTTGAATCGTCGCGTAGCCATATGCAAAGTCCAAGGAGAGAACTTGGTCCCCACTCAACCCCCACCACCTGGAGTTCATTTTCGAATGCCACTTCTCGCTGCTGTCCCACAAGCTATTCCACCAGTTTATCGTCTACAACCAGCCCGAAGTCAGCCGGTGGTTCTGTATAATGATCATCGAATCCCTGTGGTCGCCCCATATCCTCCTGGACCTTACACACACAACGTGGCCGCCCCTTACCCCCCCCCCCCCCCCACATTTCCCTGCTGGTTTTCCATTCATACCGCCTCACAATGCGACCGTTCCACAACCTCAAGGATCATGTATGAATCCTGTCCTGCCACAATATATCGCCCATCAAGCCCCAACCCTCTCTTACTTGGTTGAAGCCCCACATGCACCTCGCCCACCACCAGACTAGCACGCGCACAACCCGAACTTACGGGTAACGCCTGCTAATACTTCAGGACGCAACAAACCCTTAACCAATAGCCTACGCCTAACCCCCATACATCTTGAATTCAAAGGCCCTTCCAATATCGCCACGTATGTCGGTGACACTGATCCTTTTGAATGGATCCAAAAGTTTGAAGCGGCTCTTCATGGTGAGACAGATCTCCTCATGTGCAGGACTTTCCCTACGCTTCTGGGCGGGTGAGCATTGACTTGGTAGACCACCTTGCCAACTGGTAGTATTGCATCCTGGGATGATCTGGCAAGCAAGTTTCAAACCCATTTCGCAACCAGTCGCCATGTGCCTAAATCTGTCCACTCCCTCGAGAAGGTTCGCCAACATTCAGGGGAGTCCCTTAGATCCTTTTTGGACCGCTTTGATAAAGAAGCTCTACAGGTCCAAGATCTGGACCCAAAGGTGCAAGTGCATATACTCCTGTCGGGCTTACGACAAGGAGTGTTCGCCTACGAGCTTGCTCGCCATGAGATTACCAACCTAGAAGAGGTCAAGCAAAAAGCTCAAGAGTTTATGCGGATAGAAGAGTACAAAGGGAGCCGAGTCGACGACGCCCACAACCAATATAAGAGAGCCAGTAAAAGTAAAGACCACGTTGAAGAAGGCAGGAAGGGTCACATACCCTCCAAATATGTCAGTCGCCCGTTAGGGCGTGACACCTCAGGGCGCTAATCACTAAGCGTCCTGCAAACTGAATACAAAGAAGAGCGCAAGAGTAACTCACGGCACCAACAGCCGACCAGAGAAGTCACCGTATACTGCAAATTTCACCGCAGTAACGACCATAGTACTGAAGAATGCAGACACCTCAAGGATGAGATTGATGAGTTTATCAAGGGAGGGGCTCAAAGGCGGGCGAGTGATGGTGCTCGTACTGTCGGTTCTGGCTGGCAACACCGCGAGCGTAGCAAATCACCGGAAAGAAGAAGAACTAACCAATCTGATTACCGGCCCCTCCATGAACGTGACCATAGAGATGGCTCTCCAAGAGACCGCAGAGCGCAAGCTAGCCCAAGCAATAGAGGAAGACGGGAGGAAGATGACGAAGACTCAGCTGTCATCAAGCATAGAGTGATAAACATGATCTCAGGCGGATTGAGCGGAGGTGGTGAAACAGCTAACGCCAGGAAGAAACACTTGAAACAATGTTTGGCGGTAGCTGGCAAAGTCATCAGCAAAGTGAAAGTTGATTTGGGCCAAACCAAGCCTAAAATCGTGTGGGACTACAATGATTTGGGCGATGTCCTTCCCAAACATGATGACCCCCTAGTCATCCAAGCAATAATAGCCAATTTTGGCGTCAATCGTGTGTTGATCACGGCAGTTCTGCTGACATTTTGTTTTTACCATGTTTCAGGGCGTTGGGGTTTACAGCCAATGACTTAACCCCAGTCGCAGGTGAACTCTCAGGTTTCAACGCAACAGTTACCAAGCCGCTCGGAATGATAAACATGCGTTTATCCATGGGAATGCCACCCACTTCAAGGTCAGCTGACATCCAACTCCTGGTGCTTGGCATAAGGATGTTCGTCGCCTTCGAGGCGAGCGTATCCCACCCGCACTTGGCAATGAAGTTTGTAGCCAGGGATAACAAAATCGCAACGGTAAAAAGAGACCAAACAGTAGCCAGGAGCTGCTACAACATATCCCTTAGACCGGCGACCAAGGTTACCTTCAGAGATCAACCAGCACCCCAGCAAATCACAGCCCAGCCAATCAAAGGAAGCCCTAGCAGGAATGGGAAGGAGCATGACCAATGTTTCCTAGTAGAATTTGATGTAGAGACGACCCCTGGGTGGAACATGCCAGACCCACTCCAGATGGAGCGTTACAACACGTCGTCTTGGGCGATGATGATCATCAAACAACTACCATCGGGCCGACCATTGACCTTGAAATGAAAAACAAGTTAATCAAACTGCTGCGAGACAACAGAGACTTGTTTGCTTGGAAACCATCAGACATGCCAGGCATCGACCCTGAAGTGTGCTGCCACCGGTTATTTGTGGACCCCAAAGCAAAGCCCGTCTCCCAGAAAAAGAGAAAGTTCGGCCCCGACCGTCAGAAGGTCATTGATGAAGAAGTTAAAAGACTCCATGACGCCAGCTTCATTAGGAAAATCAAGTACACCACTTGGTTGTCCAACCCGGTATTGGTAAAAAAGGCAAATGGAGCATGGAGGATGTGTGTCGACTACACTGACCTGAACAAGGTATGTCCCAAGGATGCTTATCCCTTCCCCAGCATCGACCAGTTGGTCAATAACGCATCTGGTTTCAAAATGCTATCATTCATGGATGCGTACTCTGGTTACAATCAAATCCCACTGCTCCAGGAGGACCAAGATAAAACGGCATTCATCACCCAGAACGCCAATTATTGTTACACCATGATGCCCTTCGGGTTGAAGAATTCTGGTGCCACATATCAGCGGATGATGAATAAAGTGTTCAAAGATTTGATTGGCGGTAGCATCGAAGTTTATATCGATGACATGATCGCCAAGTCGAGAACTCCGGAACAACACTTGTCGGACCTTCAGGGCGTGTTCGATAGGTTGAGAAAGTACAATATGCGGCTTAATCCTAGCAAATGCGCTTTCGGCATACCCGTCGGCAAGTTTCTAGGCTTCATGCTTACGAGAGAGGCATTGAAGTCAACCCTGACAAGTGCAAGGCGGTTATCGAAATGCGAAGCCCCCAAACAGTCAAAGAAGTTCAACAGTTAACTGGGAGGCTTGTTGCCCTCAACCGTTTTTTAGCAAATTCGGCACATAAGTCTCTCCCCCTGTTCGGCCTACTCAAAAAAGGAACTACCTTTCGGTGGTCCGAAGAATGCGAGAAAGCCTTTCAGGAGTTTAAAAGAGCTCTGTCTTGCCCACCAGCCCTCGCCAAGCCAGACAATGGCGAAACACTTTATTTATACCTCGTTGTAGGCGCCGAGGCTATCAGCGCAGCCTTAGTCAAAGAATCAAGAGAGGAAGAGCAAAAACTAGTCTACTTTATCAGCAAAGTTCTACAAGGGGCTGAACTTCGGTACCAACAGGTGGAAAAAGTTGCTTTCACACTTATCTTCGCCGCACAAAGGCTAAAACCGTATTTCCAGTGCCATCCGATCACCGTCAGGACCAATCAGCCAATCCGCCAAGTTTTGCATAAGCCTGACCTCGCTGGAAGAATGATGTCTTGGGCGATTGAGCTGTCGGAGTACGAAATCACCTACGAGCCCAGAACCACCATTAAGGCTCAAGCCCTTACAGACTTCATTGCAGAAATGACGCACACCTCCCAGCCTGATGGCCAAATCACTGAAACGCCACTCCCGGCTATATGGAAGCTATATGTTGATGGTTCATCAAACGCCAAAGGCTCAGGGGCAGGAATGATAGTTGAAAATCCAGACGGTGTGGCTGTCGAGCATTCCTTATCCTTCGACTTCAATACCACAAATAACCAGGCAGAGTATGAGGCCATGATAGCTGGCCTAATCCAAGCAAAGGAGATGGGAGCCCAGTGCCTCAAAGTTTTCAGTGACTCTCAGTTGGTGACATTCCAGATCTCAGGTGAGTATCAAGCCAAAGGACCACTGATGTGCAAGTACTTAGAGAAAGTCAAAGACTTATTACAAACCTTTGAAAGCGTTGAGGTGGAGCATATCAGGTGAACTGAAAACACCCGGGCAGATATCCTCGCCAAGTTAGCAAGCACCAAAAGCCCAGGTAACAATCGCTCTATGATCCAGCATAATTTGCCTAACCCATGCATAGTCATGAGCATTTCAGACACGGTCGCCAAAGTCACCAAAGAGACCTGGATCACGCCCATTCTCAATTAAGTGCCCATTTCTACATAGTACAAGGACGACTATATAAGAGAGGACTCTCAACTCCACTTCTGAAGTGTCTGAACCCTAACGACATTCAGTATGTTTTAGAAGAAATTCACGAAGGAATCAACGGTCACCACATGGGCGGGCACTCGCTAGCAAAGAAAGCACTAAGAGCTGGTTTTTATTGGCCGACCATGGAGCGCGACGCCCATGAGCACGTCAAAAAATGTGAAAAATGCCAGACGTTCGCCGACGTACACAAAGCCCTGCCAGAAGAGTTGACATCAATCACCTCACCATGACCTTTCTACAAGTGGGGAGTCGACATTCTAGGTCCTTTTCCCGTGGCAGCTGGCAGGGTCCAATGGTTGATTGTCGCCATAGACTACTTTACCAAGTGGGTAGAGGCTGAACCTTTAGCCACCATTACATCCCAAAAAGTGAGGAGGTTCTTTTGGAGAAGTATTGTCTACCGCTTCGGCATCCCTGGAGAGGTTATTACCGACAATGGTACCCAGTTCACCGACGCTAAGTTCCATGAATTAATGGGAAATTTGCAGATCCGGCATCATTTTGTCGTAGTAGAACATCCCCAAACCATTAGCTTAGTGGAGTCGGCCAACAAAATATTGGCGAAAGGAATCAGGAAGAAATTGGAAGCGCATAAAGGGGCGTGGATTGACAATTTGGACAATGTCCTATGGGGGTACAGGACAACCGCCCAGTCTACTACTAGAGAGACACCTTTCATATTAACGTAAGGCACTGAAGCCATGATTCCCGTAGAAGTTGGCGAACCCTCTTGGCGGAGAGATCACGTTGCCGAGGTCGCCAACAGTCAAAATCTCAAAGAAGCATTAAATCTACTGGATGAGCTCAGAGAACAGGCTGCTCAGTCCGACCGTTGTTCCAAGGAAAGGTCAGCCAGTTGCTACAATGAGAAAGTCGTCCCCCAAAAATTCGCAGAAAAAGATTTGGTGCATAGACAAGCAGACGTTGGAAACAAAAACGCCCGTGAAGGAAAGCTCGCCCCAAACTGGGAAGGACCTTACCGGATAGCAAACAAACTGGGAAACGGAGCATACTCCATCAAAACACTGGATGTAAAAGCAACCCCTAGAGCGTGGAACACAGACAAGCTCAAGAAGTATTATAGTTAAACTACCATGTAACACTTCCTGCACTCTTTTCCTTTCCCCAGTATTTATCCCAAAAAGGTTTTACTGGGAAAGGTTTTTAACGAGGCAGGGTCCCTCTTTTTTCAATAAACATGATTGCCAATTTTTCACAACTCATATTGCAAGTCAAACGTCCAATTAACGGGATAGTTCTCACCCCCGCCATGCGTTCAACTAAAACGGTTCTCACCCCCAGCCAACGACCAAGTAACGGGACGGTTCTCACACCCGTTATGCGTTGGACTGGAAAGGTTCTCACCCCCAGCCACCGACCAAGTAACAGGACGGTTCTCACCCCCGCCATACGTTGGACTGGGACGGTTCTCACCCCCAGCCAATGACCAAGTAGCAGGACGGTCCTCACCCCCGCCATGCGTTGGACTGGGACGGTTCTCACCCCCAGCCAATAACCAAGTAGCGGGACGGTTCTCAACCCCGCCATGCGTTGGAAGGGGACAGTCATCACTCTCAGCCAACGACCAAGTCACGGGACGGTTCTCACCCTCGCCATGCGTTGGGCTAGGAAGGTCCTCCCCCCAGCCAACGACAACGTATTAGACCCACGCATTGGGTATGAGCAAGAAGGATTAATCAAGGAGCGGCAAAATTAATTAATAGTTAAGAAAGTACAAGTCAATGGTTGACATACCAACAATCGAAAAAGGGGAAAGCTAACAGTTGGCATACCAACCGTGCAAAAAGGGAAAATCTAAATCTACAAGTTAAACTTGGCAGTCTCTTGTCGGTGCCACCTCTTCTACAGCTATCGAGGCCTGTTCAGCCACGCCAACGGTGACAACACCACCCCCACTCCCCGCATCTGGGCCAGATAAAGTCACGCCAGCAAGTTCTGTAGACATGTCACGCCCAGCCTCATCCTCAACAGGATGGCCATCACCGATTACATCGCCAGTATGAGGGGCTCCCAGCGAGCCTTCATCTTCGTCAGTGGCGGGACCCTCTTCAATTACCTCCACCCTGCCACCTTCTAGCCGCTCAACTATCTTGTTTCCTTCCACCTCATACTCAGGGCTGAAACCGGTTATGTCAAGCTCAGGATGCCGAACGCAGACCTGTCGGATCGCATTGTTGAAGGACTCGTACATGAGGTTCGCCAGGGCTTTTTCCAGTTCTTCTACCCGCCCAGTTGCTTTTTTGAGATCTTCTTGAGTGGCATGAAGGTTCCCATGCACGGAGGCCAATTCAGCAGATAATAGGTCTTTTTCCGATTGGAGGCCCACTTTGTCCTTTTTGGATTCGTCTAGCGATTTTGACAGGTCATCTTTCTCGGAGGTTAAGCGCTTAACCTCTTCACTCGCTTCTTCAACTGCGCATCCAGAGACTTCTTAGCAGCCTTCTCGTCACTAACCTCCTTACCAAGGCGTCCAATGTCAGCGGTCAAACCATCTACCTTATGCCCCATTTCATCAAGGCGATCATCCTGAGCAGAGCAGCGGCTGTCAACGGCAAGGGCGACCTCTTGGATACCCAAGATTCGGCCAATAACCACTTGCGTGCAATCCAGGATTTCCTGGCGATTGATTCGTTCTGGCACCACCATCTTAGGTCGTCCGAGGTTAGGAAGGGTGGAGTCAAGGTCCCTTTCTGATAACTTGAGGGCCCTGCCAACTGGGATCTCAGCAGGAGAAGGAATATCTTACGCACCCGCCGCTACCAAAGGCCCCTCACCACCAGAAGCACTAGTCACCATCATCCCACCGTCACCAGAGTCCTCAAGAAAACCATAGACCTCCATGCTGATGATGGACTTTCTTCTTGTTCCCTTCCTCAACCTTCTTCTCCGCAATGTAGTTAAATTGATCTTTAGGTTGAGATGCAGGCAATAGAGCTTCACTTGTAAGTACCTTGAATGTTTCTTGCTCTCCATCCACGCGCATTATTAACTCACCCTTAGGTACATCGATTAGCGCACCTGAGGTTGCTAAGAATGGCCTCCCGAAGATCATAGGCACACTGGCATCTTCATCAATGTCAGGAATAACAAAATCAATAGGAATTAGAAATTTGTTTACCTTGACGAGCACATCTTCCACAATACCATGTGATTGCTTTGTTTAGTGGTCGGCCAGTTGAACATTCATCCTCGTTGGCTTGACTTCATCAATTCCCAGCTTCTTCATTAGGGTGAGGGGCATCACATTTATGCTGGCACCAAGATCGCATAAGACTTTCTCTATAGTCGTCTTGCCGATGGTGCATGGAATACTGAAGCTCCCAGGATCTTTCAACTTTGGAGGCAAGTTTTTCTGTAAGATCGCACTACACTCCTCTGTTAGCGTGACAGGTTCGTCCTTTGTGAGCTTCCGCTTCTTAGACAATATCTCCTTCAGGAACTTTGCATACGAAGGAATTTTCTCTAGAGTTTCTGCAAAAGGAATGTTAGCTTGTAATTTCTTAAAAATATCTAAAAATTTAGACATTTTCTTCTTTTGCTCATTTTGCTTGCTCCCCATGGGATATGCAGGTTTATCAAATCATGAGAAATCTCATTGCTTCTTTTAAATTGCAGGAGGTTGCTCATTTGCTTCTTCCTTGCTTTTTGAGTGTGCTCATTCTTCCTTGTAGAAGCTTCCACTTTTTCTAGATCTTCACTTTTAGTAATGATGGCATTGCAGTGCTCCCCTGGGTTGATTATAGTGTCACTGGAGAATGTTCCCGGAGCTCTTTCATTCAATTGCTTGGCCAACTGTCCAATCTGAGTCTCAAGATTTCGGATTGAAGCCTCTTGATTCTTGATCGATGCTTCTTGAGTCTTGAAATTTGATATTGTCTCTTGAATGAAAGCATTGGTAGTAGAAGCCATGGTCTCCACCAGTTTCTCCAATTTGGATGGCTCCTTAAGTGGAATAGGAGGAGGTTGTAAATAATTATTGGATTTGTAATCCAAACCTCCCCCTTGAATTCTCCTTTGGAAGTTGTTTGCTGGAGCATTGTTCTAGTTTCTCTGGAAATTCTGTTGTGGTCTTGGATCATACCAGACTCCATTAACTTGGAAGGAATCAGCTCCTACAAGTGTTGGGCATTCGTAGGTCTCATGCTCTCCCTTGCAATACTCACAGTTAAATGAGTCAACTTGAGCTGTAGAGAGTTGCAACTTGTCCAACTTTGCATTCAGACGAGCTATCTGTTGAGATAGGACCTTTTGTCCTGCAAGTGATGCATCATTGTATCCCAACTGCAGGATTCCCCTTCTTGGTTGAATTGGTGGAACTGGTTGAACTGTCATTGATGCATTCTCAGCCCTTTCCACGAAGTCGATCAGCTCTAAAGTTTGATCTGATGTCTTCCTTGCTATGGTCCCACCGACTGTACCATTGACAACCATTCTAGAGTCTGGTGTCATTCCATTATAGAAGATTCTGACCTTCTTCCCGTCTGGCAGATCATAAGCGAGACACCTTCGGATCAGTTCTTGGAATTTGGTCCAAGCTTCACATAGAGTTTCTCCCGGTTGTTGAGTGAAGTTGGTGATTTCATTCACCAACTTGTTGTATTTTTCCCTGGAGAAGTGCTCTGCAAAGAATTTGGCTGCCAGCTTATCCCACGTTCTTATGCTATTGGGGGCTTGTCTATCCAACCATCTGTGAGCTTTCCTGTTACAGCAAAAGGGAATAGTCAGAGACTAATTGCATCATCGGACACCCCATTATGCTTGGTAGTGTCACAGATGCTCAGAAATCTATCCATGAAATCATGGGGGTCTTCATAATCTTCCCCACCAAATGGATTTTTCTCCACCAAGGATATCAATGTTGGCTGGATATCAAAGTTGTTAGCGTTGATTGGTGGTCTGACGATGCTAGAATTTGGCCTTGTGAACTGTGGAGCCAAGATTGACTCCATCAATTCCTCTTCCGGTGGTGGTAGATTATTAGCTGCCATCTCGGGTTCGGCTTTTGGCTCTGAACTCGAGGATTCCTCTATCTTCCTTAGCTTGGTTAGCTTTCGGTTCTTCTTTGCAGTATTCTCGATTTCTGGATCAAACTGTAAAGGTTCTTTGTGAGCTTTACCTCGCATAAAAGAGAGAATCAATTAGTAAACGTAATTTTTTTTTAATAATTTTTTTTAAAAAAATAAAATAAAAATAAATAAAAAATAAAAATAAAAACTGAAATAAAAAAATAAAAAAAAATAAAAAAAATTCAATAATTTTATTAAAAATAAAATAAATAAAAAACCGAAATAAATAAAAAATAAAAAGTAATAAAATAAAATAATTTTTTAAATAAAATAAAATAATTTTTTAAATAAAATAAAAATAAAAAAAGAATAAAATAATAAATTAATAAGTAAATAAAAAATAAAAAAATAAAAGTCCAATCTTAAAGATCGAAAGTTAAAAATAATATTGGCGTAATTAATCCCCGGCAACGGCGCCAAAAACTAGTTGCGAAATCGGCAAGTATACAGTTCGTTTCAAGTAATAAAGTGATAAGTAGAGTACCGTTCCCACGAGGATTAATACACCAAGTACTAGTTTAACTATTCCCCTTAAGTTGGAAAATAAAATTGGGTTAAGTTGTGAAAGTAATTGATTTTGGAATTTCAAAACAGAATGTAAAAATAATTAAATTTAAAACAGAAAATTAATAACAATTAATTTTGAAAGCATGCAAGAAAAGATCAAGAACGCGAGAAAATATTGATGAAAAATTTATAAAAAGGATGTAGCCAAGATGCACTTCACCTCCGATCCTCCCTTATATTCCTATATTGTATTTTATAATTTAATTAATTCGTTTGTTCAGACAATTCATTATTTCCCTATAAAATAGTTGAACCCTAATAATGTCTTAGTGATTTCAACCTTTTAACCCAATCAGAATTCTAATGTCTTAGTAATCCCTTTTGAATTAAGCATTAAGCAAATGAATTATGAGTCTGCAATTTCTGTAAGCCTATGTCTAGATCATACACAAATTGTTATTCTACCTTTGTCCAGATTAAAACCCCAATATGTCTATTGTCAATTCTAACCCTCAAAGCCCTATAATTTAGAGTGGTCAATTCTAAACAAGATATTGAAAAATTAACACAGGTAGAATAAAACAAACAAACTAATTAACTTATAAAATATGAGTACAGAAAATATAAAGGATTCACATCGGGTCCGTGATCCCAACTACAAAAAGAAATTAGCCAGACATAGGTGGCTTAAACAAATTAAAGAAATAAAAAGTATTCATGAAAACAATAAAAAAGAAGAAGACGAAGATGAAGAATCAATGGTCTTTGTTCTTAAACTCCTTCGGAATCCTGATCTCCAGCGTGAGCCTCCAAGAATTCTCTCCAACCAAAGATTGTTTGTCTCTTAGGTCTGTGTAAGAACCTGCACCGCTAATTAAGGAAGTTAATTAATTAATTATGTGAAATCAAAAAATAATTCCATAATTGACCATAATAATTATTATGAGGCTTAGATAATTAAAGTAAGTGAGTAATAATGCTGAAAGTCGGTTTTTAGATGAAAAGCGCAGATACCGGTTCTGCTACTCGGTATAAATGCGTACCGATGAAGTATCCCAGAAAATTATAAAAAGTGTATATATGTCACTAGAATAATATGTAGGACTTGTAAAACGAGTTTCAAGTTAAAATAATGAGAACTGGTGTCAAAACTGATACTGGCTATGGAAAAGCGCGTACCAGAAAGGTGCTGCGAAAAATAAAATAAAAATATGATAAATCTTAGAAAAATGAGTGGGTTTAGAATCCTAAGTTTGAGATTAAAATGCTAAGCGTAGCAATTAATGCTAATATTGTGTGTTTAATGATTTAAACCTCTATAAATACATAACTTGGCCCAAAACCCTAAGCACCTTGCATTCCTACGTGACTTGTTGGGGTGGCTAATCAGTTTGCTATTGTTCCATTTCTCTCTTCCATTGTTCTTGACCAAAAACTCAACCAAGTGAGCATTTTCTTGGTTGCTTCTTCACTTAAAAACCTTGGGTGAGTGGGAACTATCATGGGGAGTGTGTGGTGAGCTCCATTCTGAGTTGGGGTTGCTGTTTTGGGAGGTTCTTGGGGCTGAGTTCCTTGGGTTTTGGGAGCCATTTTCCTTGGTTGTGGAAGCTTCAAGGAACAACCTTTGTGCAGAGAGAACCATTGTGGTGTGCCATTTTCGTGCACTTTCAAAGTCAGAACCTTTGAGACAGTTTGGAGAGCTCCAAGAGCCATTGTTGCTCTGTTTTGAGCTTGGGCAAGTGTTACCAACCTTTGATCATGAGTTTTAATGAATAAAGGAGATGTCTTGGCATGTTTAATGAATTAAACAAGTAACCACCGAGTATATGAAACTAAAGAAGTGTAAAAATGCATGCTTGGACGTGGGAGTGGGTTAAAAACCCAACCTTTGGAAGGATATCTCGCGAAATGCAGAACTGTATTCTGTCGCGAAATATCAGGATATGCATATCTGTATATTGATATCCGGATATTGATATCCAGATATGGGGATCTGAATATCCGGATATTGGCAGAGAGATATCCGGATATTGATATTCGGATATGCCCTCGACAAATATTTGGATATTCAAGGTTTTCGAAGAACAGTAGCTGCACTGTTCATACAGAATGATGTTTGGGGTTTGTGGACCCTAGACTGGTTAAGTTGAGCATTTGTATTGATTAGTTAAGTCAGAATCTAAGTGATTAAGGGCTTGTGGCTTTGTGAAAAGCCTTAAGACATGTAATGTAAAGGAAAGACGTGGTGCTTGTGTCTTATACTTGTTGAGTATGATTTTGATATGATTGTTGGTCCAAAACAGATTGTGATTCTGCTGTGTTTGGGCTTTAAGATTGGTTGGACTCTTGGCTTGGATTGTTAGCTTGCAAGGTAAGCTTTCGTGTCCTCTGTTTATCCATTGTTGGTTCCACCATGTCCCATGGGGGGATGGTTTATATGCATGATGTTGTTTTCATGTATTATTTGAATAAAAGCTATTGAGCTGTTATATGCGAGTGCCTTTATGATATGCATATAGTGTTCCACCTATACGGTAACCCTGAGTATGTGGAGACATACAAGATGGTGAGGCTGTGGGTGAGGTACAAGCGGTGTTCCTTGTACTTATTGTGGGGTTGTAGATGTACGTCCTGCATTTCTTTGGCCAGTAGAATACTTAAAACACACATGGCATGAATATATGTTGCACTGCATAGTTTTGGAACTTATACTGTCAAATGCTTTTGAACTTATATTGCTCGTGTAAGTGAGCTTAGGGTGGAAGATCCTTGAAGACCCCTTGTCTTACTGAGATTTCTTTTTAGAGATCTCACCCCACGTTTGGGGCATATTTCAGGTTCAGGTAATGCGAGGGTTGAGACCTCTAGCGGTAGGAGGCCGGAGCTTAGCTTATTATATGCTGTTATGCTACTTATGTTGGATGCTGGATATTGACTGTTGCCTTTTATGTTTTTAGCTTCATGATGTTATTGTTGAGACTGTTGTGGGGCTTTGTTGCCTCATTTGGGTGAGCATGGGGATTGTCCATGCCACTTTGACTTGACTTTATGCTTAGTTGTAATTAATAATGTATCAGGATATTGTTCGAACTACGTGTTGTAGATCCGTGACTTAGATACTCACATCTATGTTATGAGGTATTTCAGTTAGTTGTCTTTTGCAATTCACATACATGCGATGTTTTATGAAATGAATTAAGTAATTCAACTTGGCTAATGATAATGACGTCATAATTGAGCAGAAAAAGATATTCCGCATTTTTAAATTAAGCGTGGCTTAATACGATGATATGATAATAAATCAGATATATACAATGTGTTACTTTTTATGGTATCAGAGCATTTTCTTGGGAAAAGCCTGTATGTATTGCAATAACTAGGATGCTTGGTTGTGTCTTGTCTTGTGTGTTTGCTCCGTTGAGTGTTATTATGATAATGCATATGTGATCACATTGCTTGGGCCTGATCAACTCATAATTTGTGTAACTTGTGCAGAGTCATGGTAATACCCAGGAGAACTCGCGAGACTGCTGAGGGTCAACCCGGTCCGATCTTGACTGCATTGGCTGAGATGCAGGAGGCCGCTAGATTGGCCAATGTGGCAATGATGGGCGCCACTCGTGAGGCGAAACAGAAGGCCACGGAGGATTCTCTTGAGGTGAATTCACTGGCGAACATGACCATGATGAGGGTCATGTTGGAGGAGATGAGGGCTGGTCCTACTGTTGGTCAGTTCCCTTCGCCACCACCTCCACCGCCGCCTCCATCTAGTCTGCAGAACGAGAGCCAGAGCCAGATTGAGGGCACTGGTCACTTGACTGGGGTGATGGAACCCTTTGTGGAGCCTGCTGAAGATAGAGATGTGATTGAACGCCGGCTTAATGCTTTTCGCAAGCATAAGCCACCTACTTTTGATGGATCTTACGATCCTATTGTTGCGGCTAGATGGCTACAGGCACTGGATAAGATCTTCCGGGTCATGCAGTGTACAGATCCGCAGAAACTGATGTTTGCTACATATATGCTGGTGGGCGATGCCCATGAGTGGTGGATGAACACCTCTCATGCTTTTGAGATGCAGGGTCATGTTATGTCATGGCCATTCTTCGAAGATTTCTTTCTAGGTTGGTACTTCCCTTATGATGCTCAGGAGAGGAAACATGGGGAGTTCGACAGGTTGGTACAGGGCTCGTTGTCTGTTGACGAGTACCTGGCCAAGTTCAATGAGTTGGTTAAGTTCGCTCACTTTCGGATGGAGAGGCCTACTCTGATCTTCTTGGCTGCTAAGTTCCGCAGGGGACTTAATGAGGATGTTGCTGGTTACCTCGCTGGTTCTACTTCAGGACACTGGTGCAGCAGTGTCGGGACATCGATGACTTCTACAACTCGAGTAAGGCCGAGAGGGCCAAGATCGCTGAAACAAAGAGAACTGGTAGTTCTACTTCTTGGAGGGACAGGAAGTTTGGGAGCAAAGGCAAGGGAAATCAGATGGAGGCTCGGCAAGCGCCAAATCAGTTTAAGAGGACTTCTGCTCAGGGGAATGTAGCGAGACCTCCCGTTCCCAAATGCTTGGGATGTGGGAAGACTCACTTTGGGCCGTTCTCGTCAGGCCAGTTGATATACTTTCGTTGTGGCAAGGAAGGCCACTACTCCAGAGATTGTCCGTCGTAGACGGCGAGAACTGCAGCAGTTCGAGCAGTTCCATTACAGGTGGTTCCCCTTCCACCACCAGTGGCACCTATTGTGCCACCTGCCACGGGGCGAGTTTACACTTTGGATCGGCAGCAGTCGGACCAAGCTCCGAACCTTGTCAGAGGTACTGTTACCATTGGTGGATCGTTTGTTGATGTCTTATTTGACTCTGGGGCTACGCATTCCTTTATTGCTACCCCGATTGTTGTGGGGCTTGAGTTGCCCATCTCTGTGTTTTCTCCACCGTTGCGGGTGACCACCGTCATCGGAGAAATGTGTGATTATGCCACTGTTCATCGCGATGTAGCGTTTCAGTGGGATGACTGTGAGTTCTCGGAAGATCTGATAGGGTTGCCGATGGCCAATTTGGAGATTATTCTTGGCATGGATTGGTTGTCCAGAAATTGTGCATTGATTGATTGATGTTCCAAGTGAGTTGTGATGTCTCAGGGTGATGCCACAGCCAGTTCCTCGCCGTTTATTCATCACTGCAGGCTATGAGAGCATTGAGAGCAGGGGCTTTCGGTTATGTCATGTTGGGAGGTTTGGTGAGTGGGTCACATGAGGATATCACCGGCATTCCTGTGGTGAGGAAATTCCTCGAGGTGTTTCCTGAGGACATTCCTGAGTTTCCGCCGCAAAGGGAGATAGAGTTCTCCATTGACTTATTGCCTGGTGTGAGACCCGTTTCATTGGCTCCATATCAGATATCGCGACCAGAGTTGGAAGAGCTGAAGAAACACATTGAGGACCTTTCGGGGAAAGGCTTCATTCGACCGAGTGTGTCTCCCTGGGGAGCACCGGTCATCTTCGTGAAGAAGAAAGACGGGACTATGCGATTGTGTACCGATTAAAGGAAGCTGAACAATGTGACAATCAAGAACAAGTATCCCCTTCCGTGTATTAATGATCTGTTAGAATAACTGAAGGGTGCTTGTGTGTATTCAAAGATAGATCTCCGGTCCGGATACCATCAGATTCGGGTGAAGCCGGAGGATGTCCCGAAGACCGCGTTTCGTTCGAGATACGGTCACTATGAGTATTTGGTGATTCCTTTTGGACTCACAAATGCACCCGCAGTGTTCATGGATTACATGAACAGGATTTTCCAGCCGTACCTGGACTAGTTTGTGATCGTCTTCATTGACGACATATTGATTTACTCTAAGACGGAGGAAGAGCATGCTGATCACTTGAAGATTATGTTGCAAGTGCTGAAGGAGAAAAGCTTTATGCTAAGCCTTTGAAGTGTGAGTTCTGGCTCAAGTCTGTGAAGTTTCTTGGGCATGTCATTTCTGCAGAAGTAGTTGCAGTGGATCCGAACAAGATTGAGGCTGTTCTTGATTGAGAGAGGCCCAAGACGGTAACTGAAATGAAGAGTTTTCTGGGTGTTGCAGGTTACTACCGGATGTTCATCCAGGGATTCTCCATGTTGGTTCTGCCAATGACTCGCCTTACCCGAAAATAGACTCCATTTGTGTGGACTCACGAGTGTGAGGAATATTTTCAAGAGTTAAAGGAGAAACTGACTGCCGCACCGGTGTTGGTCCTTCCTCATCTTGCTGAGGAAGCTGAGTTGTACACCGACGCCTCCGGAAAAGGGCCCGGATGTGTGTTGATGCAGTTGGGCAAAGTGATTGCCTATGCTTGGAGGTAGTTGAAGCCTTATGAGGAGAACTATCCGACTCATGATTTGGAGTTAGCTGCTATTGTGTTTGCTTTCAAGATTTGGAGGCATCATTTTTATGGCATGAAGTTTGTTGTGTTCAATGATTACAAGAGCTTGAAGTATTTGTTCGATCAGAAAGAGCTGAACATGAGACAAAGAAGATGGATGGAGTATCTGAAGGACTACGACTTTGAGTTGAAGTACCATCATGGCAAGGCCAATGTGGTAGCTGATGCTTTGAGTCGGAAATCCGTGAGTCTATCCAGTTTGACCATGGGTGACTATGACATCATTGAGCAGTTTCGAGATCTGATGGTGACTTCCTTGTTTGGGGGTGTACTTCTCAAAATGGAAACCGTGCAAGTTGAGAATGAGCTCATGGAAAAGATCAAAGAGGCGCAAGTGCAGAGAGAGTGCCTAGATTATGTGAAGAACCAACATGGTGTATCTTGGAATGAGGATGGACTGCTGACCTTTCAGAAGAGAATTGTGGTTCCTCGAGGTCCGTTGACTGTGGAGGTGATGACAGAGGCTCATAAGGGCCAGTTTACTGTTCACCCTGGTGCTACAAAGATGTACCAAGACTTGAAAAGGAACTATTGGTGGTCGGGCATGAAGAAGGACATTGCTGTTTTTGTGTCCAAGTGCATAGTTTTCCAGAAGGTGAAGATAGAACACCAGAAGCCGTCTGGTAAGCTTCAACCTCTTGAGATTCTGGAATGGAAATGGGATAGCATTTTCATGGACTTCGTGGACAGATTGACCAAGTCTGCCCACTTTCTTCCGGTGAAGGTGAGCTTCACTACTGAGCAGTTGGCCAGACTATATGTTCGCGAGATTGTGAGACTTCACGGGGTGCCCGAGAGTATCATTAGTGATAGGGACCCAAAGTTCACATCTCGGTTCTGGGAGGCGCTGCAGGAGGCTTTTGGTACGCAGTTGAGACTGAGTATAGCCTATCACCCTCAGACTGACGGATAGCCTGAGCGGACCATCCAGACATTGGAGGATATGTTGAGGACTTGCACTTTGGAGTAGGGTTCAGCATGGGATAGGTACCTGCCATTGGTTGAATTTTCGTACAACAACAGTTTCCATGCTAGCCTGGGCATGGCACCCTACGAGGCATTGTATGGTACGAGGTGTCAGACTCCTACTTACTGGTATGAGGTTGGAGATAAGGAGCTGTTTGGCTTGGACTTTGTCCAAGATACTACCCTGCAGATCCAGTTGATCAGGAAAAAGCTGAAGCAGGCACAGAATCGCCAAAAGACTTACTACGTTGTGCGGCATCGTCCACTGGAGTTCAGTGAGGGTGAGCACGTGTTTGTGAGACTTTCACTTGTCACCGGTGTTGGTCGGGTACTCGGAGTAAGGAAGCTGAGCCCGCGATTTATTGGGCCCTACCAGATTCTTGGTAGAGTAGGACCTGTTACCTACCGGCTTGCCTTGCCTCTGAACTTGACCAACATCCACAACGTGTTTCACGTGTCTCAGCTTCGCAAGTATGTAGCGGATCCTTCGCACGTGGTGCAACCGGATGATGTGGAGGTTCAGGAGAATCTAAAGACTCTCGTCGGACTACTCAAGATTCTCGATCGTGGCGAGAAGCAGCTGAGGAGCAAGATCATTCCGATGGTCAAAGTGCAGTGGACCGGAAGAACTCCTGGGGAGTGCACTTGGGAGCAAGAGGACGAGCTTCTCCGGCAGTATCCCGACTTCTGAGACAGGTATGTTTCTGATTTTGAGGACAAAATCCTTAAAAAGGTGCGGTGAATGTAAGAACTCGAACCGTTAATTAAGGAAGTTAATTAATTAATTATGTGAAATTAGGAAATAATTCCATAATTGACCCTAATAATTATTATGAGGCTTAGATAATTATAGTAAGTGAGTAATAATGCTGAAAGTCGCTTTTCGGACGAAAAATGCAGATACCGGTTCTGTTACTCGGTATAAATGCGTACCGATGAAGTATCCCAGAAAATTACGAAAAGTGTGTATATATCACTAGAATAATATGTAGGACTTGTAAAACGAGTTTCAAGTTAAAATAATGAGAACTGGTGCCAGAACTGATACTGGCTATGGAAAAGCGCGTACCAGAAATGTGCTGCGAAAAATAAAATAAAAATATGCTAAATCTTAGAAAAATTAGTGGGTTCAGGATCCTAAGTTTGGGATTAAAATGCTAAGCGTAGCAATTAATGCTAATATTGTGTGTTTAATGACTTAAACCTCTATAAATACATAACTTGGCCCAAAACCCTAGGCACCTTGCATTCCTACGTGACTTGTTGGGGGTGGCTGATCAGTTTTCTACTGTTCCATTGCTCTCTTCCATTGTTCTTGACCAAAAACTCAAACAAGTGAGCATTTTCTTGGTTGCTTCTTCACTTAAACACCTTGGGTGAGTGGGAACTATCCTGGGGAGTGTGTGGTGAGCTCTATTCTGAGTTGGGGTTGCTGTTTTAGGAGGTTCTTTGGGCTAAGTTCCTTGCTTGGGTTTTGGGAGCCATTTTCCTTGGTTGTGGAAGCTTCAAGGAGCAACCTTTATAAAGAGAGAACCATTGTGGTGTGCCATTTTCGTGCACCTTCAAAGTCAGAACCTTTGAGACAGTTTGGAGAGCTCCAAGAGCCATTGTTGCTCTGTTTTGAGCTTGGGTAAGTGTTACCAACCTTTGATCATGAGTTTCAATGATTAAAAGAGATGTCTTGTCATGTTTAATGAATTAAACAAGTAACCACCCAGTATATGAACCTAAAGAAGTGTAAAAATGCATGCTTGGACGTGGGAATGGGTTAAAAACCCAACCTTTGGAAGGATATCTCACGAAATGCAGAACTGCATTCTGTCGCGAAATATCTGGATATGCATATCCGGATAATGGGGATCTGAATATCCAGATATTGGTAGAGAGATATCCGGATATTGATATCCGGATATGCCCCCGACAAATATCTGGATATTTTGAGTTTTCGGAGAACAGTAGCTGCACTGTTCATACAGAATGATGTTTGGGGTTTGTGGACCCTAGACTGGTTAAGTTGAGCTTCTGTATTTATTAGTTAAGTCAGAATCTAAGTGATTAAGGGCTTGTGGCTTTGTGAGAAGCCTTAAGACATGTAATGTAAAGGAAATACGTGGTCCTTGTGTCTTATACTTGTTGAGTATGATTTTGATATGATTGTTGGTCCAAAATAGATTGTTATTCTGCTGTGTTTGGGCTTTGAGATTGGTTGGGCTCTTGGCTTGGATTGTTAGCTTGCAAGGTAAGCTTTCGTGTCCTCGGTTTAGCCATTGTTGGTTCCACCATGTCCCATGGGGGGATGGTTTATATGCATGATGTTGTTTTCATTTATTCTTTTGATAAAAGCTATTGAGCTGTTATATGTGAGTGCCTTTATGATATGCATGTGGTGTTCCACCTATACGGCAAGCCTGAGTATGTGGAGACATACAAGATGGTGAGGCTGTGGGTGAGGTGCAAGCGGTGTTCCTTCTACTTATTGTGGGGTTGTAGACGTACGTCCTGCATTTCTCTGGCCAGTAGAATAATTAAAACACACATGGCATGAATATCTGTTGCACTGCATAGTTTTGGAACTTATACTATCAAATGCTTTTGAACTTATATTGCTCGTGTAAGTGAGCTTGGGGTGGAAGATCCTTGAGGACCCCTTGTCTTACTGAGATTTCTTTTTAGAGATCTCACCCCACGTTTGGGGTACATATTTCAGGTTCAGGTAATGCGGGGATTGAGAACTCTAGCGGCAGGAGGCCGGAGCTTAGCTGATTATATGCTGTTATGCTACTTATGTTGGATGCTAGATATTGACTGTTGCCTTTTATGTTTTTAGCTTCATGATGTTATTGTTGAGACTGTTGTGGGGCTTTGTTGCCTCATTTGGTTGAGCATGGGGATTGTCCATGCCACTTTGACTTGACTTTATGCTTAGTTGTTTCTAGTTGTAATTAATAATGTATCAGGATATTGTCCGGACTACGTGTTGTAGATCCGTGACTTAGATACTCACTTCTATGTTATGATGTATTTCAGTTAGTTGTCTTTTGCAATTCACATACAGGCGATGTTTTATAAAATGAATTAAGTAATTCAACTTGGCTAATGATAATGATGTCATAATTGAACAGAAAAAGATTTTTCGTATTTTTAAATTAAGCGCGGCTTAATACGATAATATGATAAAAAACCGGATATATACAGGGTGTTACAGTCTAAGTCTCTATTTATAGAGTTTATGCCTTGCTTAGAAATCCTGATAATTTCTTCAATAGAATCTTCACTAGAATCTCTAATCATATCTTTGATTTAATCCTTCAAATCTTCTCCTTTTTATTTAATGGGAAATTTTCCTTAAAAATGTGCAACAAAAGATTTGATAGGATCTTGAATAATTCAGAAATCCAAAGCAACTCTACTTGATATCTCCAATTTATCTCTTTATTGAGCTGAAATTACTGCAAAATATCAGAAATCTTATGAGAATATTATTGAGAATAAAATAACAATTTAATCATAATTCTCATAACTTTTAATTACTTTTATATCAATTTCATGCTCATATTAACCTTTAATACATAGTAAATTGGAGACTCATCACGTGGCATCTTCGAACCCCCAGGCTGGACTAAGTTTCCGTCTCCTCTCCTTTTTAGCCCTGAGCTTCCATGCTCAGGCGACACTGATCTGAATGTCGACTCGCTCGCCGACGAACCTCCCACCATATTCGCGGGATCTTTGATTATGGGGCCAGTCGCCCTCCTTGCCAACTCGCCAGCAGGAATGTCAGCTGCAGATCGGATCTTCTTCCGGCAGTGGGGAACTTCTTTCTTCTTTCCTTTTTCCACATCTTTTCGGTTCGAGGAAGGACTCGACGCTACCTGAGGAGGCACACCCTTAGCAGCCCTAACCTTGGCAGCCGCCTGACGAGCCAGTCTCAAGGTTTCCATCGACAAGCTCTCAATTGCAACATAGTGTTAGTAAAGACAGATAATGCTCACAACATAGCCATAACTGGTATGAATCACCATCACACCTCCATAACACAACACTTTCTTCGTTGGCCACCGATCAAGGCCTCTCTTAACCTCCACAAACCAGTCCACTACCAATACTTCTTCAGGAGACAAGGCTTCGCGCCCAAATGAATACTGACTGGCAGGAATCTCATAATGGGCCTTGGTCCAATATAGTTCAAACTGACTTCTTCTACTCTCCCGGTCAAGGAAGAAAGGCAATTCCCCCTCGCCAAGTACTGGTTGAATCCAGAAAAATGTCCCCCTCCAGTTCTTATATGAATTGGCGTACTAAGCAAAAATCGATCCCAATCCGATCCCCGCCTTCAGAGAAACCTAGCCAAGCTTTTTCAACGAGGGCAACACCTGGAAGCAATAAAAGAACAACCACACAGAGCACACCCACCCAAAGTATCGACATATCTTTTCAAAGACCCGAACAAACACCCAAGCATTAGGGTGCAGTTGAGAAGGTGCAACCCGTAGATGGGCTAACACCCCCATCTCGAACTCAGATAAAGGAAACCTAACTTTCTGATCCGTAAAGTGAGTCTTGTACACCATGAACCGCCATCGAGGGATCGCCCTGTGGCTAGGCTTGTCACAAACTCGGCCGCTGCCCCCAACTGCAATGTTTTTCCATTTTGTCTCTTCTTCGACGCTTTCAGTGAAATCAAAATTGCCTTCTGATTGATAAGCCTGGTCCAAAATAGCCCCACTAGTATAACAAGATGAAGAATATGCCACCATCGGGTCTACCCAATCCCTCGCCAAGAAGCGTTCGTGATCTTGCGCAACCGCCATTAGTCAAGAGAATACCCACAAATCAAACCTGGGAGCGACAAACACACAATCAATCGCCAAACACTTCAACCGACGCCAAGAAGATCAACAAAGAGTCAAACTCCAATCCTCCATATCACCCAACTCCTACTCCCTGGACCACCGGCATCCCCTTACCAATAACTCAATCAAAAAACAACTTAAACATAAGAAACTTACCAGAAGAGTCAGAGGTTTCCGAAGAGCTTGATGTGTAAAAATATGAATAGCTTAAAGAGGAAGGCCACCACGCAAGCGGTATCTTATACAGCCCCAGGTCTTCATAAATGGCATCCCACACGCCATACCTTATAAGCCTACCATCCTCTGGGTGGTATCTACCTAAACGGTTGTCAGTGGATTCGTCATATTTACGGCGATGGAAAGACTGGGAAATGTTGGGAATATGGGCACGAGATGTGCACAAGGCGATCAGAGATGCAATGATGAGGCTAAAGAGACATTATTGTGATTGAAAATGATCACCAAGTCGATGACAAGGTAGGGAGACTCGAGCTTAGAGCTAATGGCCTTGTGAAGTAAAGAGAAGATGAGAATTAGTGAAGGGAAGTGTTGGAGCAAGTAGTGGAATTGGCAATTACTATTAAGGGTCTCTTTTACCTTTTACCTCTTATCTATACAATTTAATATTAATATTATATTCTGAAAAATGAAATGATTCCTATGATCTTATACTTTTTTATATTCAAAAACAGAAAAAATGTTGAATATATATATATATATATATATATATATATATATATATATATATATATATATATATATAATATATAAAACCTAAAATATAGTATAAAATATAAGAAAATAATATAAGTGACATATAAATAATATTGTTATGATAGAATAAAACAGTATCTACTTGTCAAATCATGGGGGATTGGTTCAAGATTAATAAAAGAAAGATCCCTGTTTAAAAATGGTTACATACAAAATTTAGAATGTTAATATTTTTATGTGATTTTTTTAGAGATAATATGTCCATCCTATGAAATTTTTGAAAAGGACAGGACACATGATTATTCTTCATGTCTTTATAATGGACTAAGTTTTGCTTGTTTATTGTTGGTGCCCAAAATTTTTATATCGGATTAATTAACAAGTAAATTCGGGATAAAATGGGCAAGTCAGTTCAATTCATAATAGTGCTAAAGGTGGACTTGAATAAAATAAAATCATAGATGGGTAATTCACTACTAGAAAAATTCATATTTTCGATAAAAATTTTTCCATTCAAACAATGAAAATTTCGTCGAAAATGCATTTTTTGACTGAATTTTCAATGGAATTTTTAGTCTAAAAATATTTCGTCAAAAGTCGACGGAATTTTTTTCGGTCGAAATTTGCAGTAGATTGTGTTTTTATTCAATGGAATTTGCAACACATTTTTTGATGGATCAACGGAATTTTTCGTCTAAAAATATTCCGTCCAAATTGATATTTTTCGTCTTAAAAAATTCCATCAAAAATATTAAATTATTCAGGTGTTCTCATTGACTAATGAGGTTTCACGCGGATTGTGTTTTTATCCAAAATTTTCAACGAAATTTGTTTTTTTAAAATTTACAACAAAATTTTAATTCTGTTGCAAATTTGAAATTCCGTTGTAAATTTCAATAGAAAAAAAAATTTCCAAGGGAAAAAGTCATTTGAAAATTTTGACATAAAAAAATTTCTATCACAAACATTATATTATTCAAGCGTTCCCATTGGCTAATGAGGATTCATGCAGGTTGAGTTTTTATTCAAAATTTTCCACGAATTTTTTTCGTCAAAATTCGCAATGGATTGCAACGGAATTTAAATTTCGTTGCAAATTTTAATGAAAAATATTCCGTCAACAATATTTAATTATCCAAGCTAATGAGACATCACGTTGATTGTGTTTTTATTCAAAATTTTAGACAATTTTTTATCCATTCAAAAATTTTGTTGCAAATTTCTACAAATTTGATTTTCCGTCAAAAATTTTAATTGAATTATATTTTTTTTGAGAATTTTCATTACTATTTTCGACGAGAAGGTATTTGTCAATAAATTTTGTCTCTATTTTCGATAGAAATATTTTCCATCTCTATTTTTTATGGAATTGGATTTTCGTCAAAAATTTTATCACTCTTTGCAATGAAATATTTTTCATCGATAAATTTCGTTTAATGAAACTTTTCTAGTAGTGAGTGATAACAAAAAAAACATAGAGATGTAAGTGATAAATAGTAAATCACAACCGGGTTTATGAACATTTTATTTTTTTAATCACAGTTAGTAAGTTTTTTTTTTCTTCCATGGGCTTAACGGGAGCATAAAATATAGCAACATCATGCTTTTCCAGATAAATTAAAGAGGACGTGCTAAGTTCTAAAAAATTCGGAAAAAGAAGTGAGCTCAGCAAGCCAACAGAAAATTCAATTTTTTAATAAGCGTGTGATTATATATATATATATTAAAAAAGGAACTATTATAAAATTTAATACATATTTAATTATAAAAAGTTCAACAATACGAAATAATATAAAACAAAAGCTAACTGAAGTAGTCTTAAATTTGTAATAAATTTTTAAAATTGTAGTTATGTAATTTTTTTATTTTAATTATAAATTTTAAAAGGTATATATTATTTGACTCTTCTGATCATGAAATTTTTGGCTCCGTTACTGTGATAACTTGTTCCTTGTCGCTTTAAGTTTTTTTTGTTTTTTTTTTAAATTATCAATAACCTTTGATAAATTATTGAGTAATTAACAAAATATTAAATTTCTCTTTAAATTTTGGTTGCAGATCGTTTAACATTAGCAGCCCACGAAACAAACATACGCACTAACAAGCAGACGCACACAACAGGAGCTACTGCTTCTTTTTCAGTGGTCATTCGTAAGAGACAAGAGTGTGATTGTGATGAGAAGAATCATCAGGAGATTCAGGACCCACTAAATAGTATTGTTGAGTTGATAGATTGTTGTGTAGTAAATTAATGCATGGTGGTATCTAGAACCTTTTTTTTTTTTTTACACATTAACCTTTATGATGGATGATACTAGAAATCCTACAATGCATAAAACGATAATGGACCAAAGAAGTGAAAGCAAACAAACTCACAAATCGAACAAACCCTGAATTTCAGTCGTAAGTGAGGTGTCCCGTGAACGAATTGAAGGCAGTGAACGACAAAGAGAGTGTTGCTCTTGTTTCATAAACAGAATTACGGTTTTTATTATTTTACTATTATGTTAATATCCTTGAACTTCTTAGAGTAGTAGTGAAATGAGTAAAATTTCTAAAAATTATTTTAGATAATTTTATTTAATATTTATCAAAATACATATAAAAAGTGTGTAAGATTTATTTTTCTCTCTCTTTTTCTTCACTAAATTCATATAGACTTCACGTATTTTTTTATGTGTATTTTGATGAATATTATATAATATAATCTAAAATAATTTCAGAAACTTTAAATCCTAGTGAAATATTAAAATATTTTATAAAATCGAGAAAAAAAATTAAAGGAAATAGTGAAATGAAAAAAAAAATTATTTCTAATTAAATTATTAACACCTATTCTAGAAGGTATCGGTATCATTTCAAATTTGATGGTGTCAGAAAAACATCTCTTTGTTTTTTTTAAAAAAAATATATTAGTATTTATTAGTTAAATGCTACGTTAGTTCGTAATTGATATATAGCACGATTTATGTTTAAATAATAATGACATTTTTTATACTTAAATTGATACAATTATTATTTTTAGTATATGAAAGTTTAAGTGGGGTTAAATCGCCACTATACCATCATGACAAGGATAAATCTCCCAACATCTTTGAAAATTGATGTGAGAGATAACATATCGCACAAAAAAAGAAAGAAAAAAGAAAAATTCAAGGCACCCTTTCACTTCGCTTTTTCTCTCCGTTCAAAAGTAATAAGTCTCACATAAAATATATGAATTCATGTTTCAGGATATATTTTGATACTCTTTTCAAACAAATGAATATTGCATTACTTTTTCTAATCACAAACTGGATAACAAAAATTTAAAATATCAGATAATAAAAGTTTATAACTGTTATGAGTAACTTTCATTAATTAATTACGAAGGTTATATTTATCATATTTTTTCATCACTCATTATTACTTATTACCAATCTTGTTGTTGTTGGAATAAAATCAAATCAACAACTCTCACTTATTGTTATTTTATAAATTATTATTATTTTGATTCAATGATAATAAAGTTGGTAATAAAAGATGATAAGAAAAAATAGTGATAAACATAACCTATCCTAATTAATTATATTTTTTTGAAAAAGATTATATTTATAACCTATTTTCCTATACAATTTCTTACTACCATTTTTTTATTATTGAATTAAAATCAAATCAATGATTATAAAATAATATTAAGTAAGAGCTGTTGATTTGATTTTAATCTAACAATTAATTTTTTTTAAGAAACTGTAAATAAACATTAATTCAAATAAAAGGATAAATTATAATTAGAGCCTCTTATGATTATTTTTTATATTCGTTATATCCAAATCAAATCAATAATTATCCGTTATGTCATTTTATAATTATTAATTTAATAAAATAATAATTATAAACATAACCTACCTCAAAACTTCTCTTTTCTAGAAAAAGTTACGAAGTGGACTTAAAACTTAAAATATGATTTAAAGTTTTCCAAAAAAAAAAAAAAAAAATATGATTCAAAAGTTTGCAAAAGTAGTAACCAAACAAAAAAAATAAAGAGCTCAGATAGTTCACGGATCTCTCTCTCTATATGCATTATATTATCCGAGATTCGAGAATGATAATAAAGCAAAACAAATATTTTAATGCTAATATCACTACTTTTAATAAATGATTTCTCAGCCGCACATCGTACACCGCACTTAAATAGAGGTAGCCTCTCTCACTCACAACTTCATTGGATCAATTCATTTGAAACAATCTTCATCTTCTTCAAACATGAAAGACTCAATAGTTCTATATCCTGCCCTCGGCAGTGGACACGTAAACTCCATGGTTGAGTTAGGCAAGCTCATATTAACCCATAACCCTTCCTTCTCCATCACGATTCTTATCCTTAACCAACCCAACAACAACAACAACAAAGACACCCATTCCACCATCACCTTAGGTTGTGACGCCACCGCTAAATACATTTCCACCGTATCTGCCACCGTACCCTCCATAACTTTCCACCACATCCCCACCATATCATTCCCCGCCAGCACCTCCCTCCCACCTCACCATCTCACCCTCGAGCTCTGCAGCCGCAGCAACCAACACGTTCACCATGTCCTTCAATCCATTTCCAAAACCTCCAATCTCAAAGCCATTGTTTTGGACTTCTTCAACTACAGCGCCACACAAGTCACCAACACCCTTAACATCCCCTCTTACTTTTACTACACTTCAGGAGCCTCTACTCTTGCTGTTTTGCTTCACTATCCAACCATTCTCCAAAATACCACAAAATCCTTCAAAGACCATCACATGTATCTTCAAATACCCGGTTTACCTACTTTTTCCACAGAAGAACTACCTGATGAAGCGAAGGACCCTGCGTTTTACCAGGTTTACCTTGATATGGGACACGTTATGTTGGAGAGTGTTGGGATTATCGTAAACACATTTGATGCTATTGAAGGAAGAGCTATTAGAGCCTTAAGTGAAGGGTTGTGCGTGCAAGAAGGAACCATGCCACCGTTGTTCTGCATCGGACCCGTGATTTCAGCCACGTGTGGAGGAGATGAGAGTGGGTGTTTGAGTTGGCTCGATTCGCAACCGAGTCAAAGCGTCGTGTTGCTGAGTTTTGGAAGCATGGGAAGGTTTTCGAGGACTCAGTTGAAGGAGATTGCTATTGGGTTGGAGAAAAGTGACCAAAGGTTTTTGTGGGTTGTGAGGAGCGAGTCAGAAGGGGTGAACTCGGAACAACCGAGTTTGAACGAGTTGCTGCCAGAAGGGTTTTTGGAGAGAACCAAGGAGAGGGGAATGGTGGTTAGGAACTGGGCTCCACAGGCTGCAATTCTGAGTCATGACTCGGTGGGTGGGTTCGTGACTCACTGTGGGTGGAACTCAGTGCTGGAGGCTGTTTGTGAAGGTGTGCCAATGGTGACGTGGCCTCTGTATGCAGAGCAAAAGATGAACAGAGTGATTTTGGTTCAGGAAATGAAGGTGGCTTTGGCACTGAATGAGTCCAAAGATGGATTCGTGAGTGCAGCTGAGTTGGGAGACCGAGTTAAGGAACTCATGGACTCGAACAAAGGAAAAGAGATTAGGCAAAGAATTTTCAATATAAAAATAAGTGCAGTGGAAGCAAGAGCACACGGTGGATCTTCTCATAGTGCTTTGAATAGGTTGGTTCAGTTGTGGAAACAGTAGTGAAGTAAGGGTGAGGGCCTTGTTATATTATTCTCTGCTTGTTTTAATTAGTTTCTTGAGGATCTTATCATGTCGCTTTGAATATGCTGTGGCTTTCTTGTGGAAGCAGAGTTGACGACAAGGATTCTCTCTCTTTCCACTTTCTTCCAACTGAGTAAATTACACCTAATAAATAGTTTATGTATCATCATTATCGATACAAAATAGGGTAATCATTCTCATATATTGTTGAAAAAGATTTTTTTTAAAAATAATAATAATGATGTATTACGAATAATATATAGTTATAATATTAGAACAGTGACCAAAATGTCATTGTTTTCTATCTTTTTTACCTAAATGCCACACTATCAATGTTATTTCTCAATATGTCACGTGGACAAGTTCGCTGGGCACTGTAGCGAACTCTGTTTGCTGATGTGTCACGTTCCTGGTGGTGCACAAGTTTGCTACCTGGAGTAGCGAACTTGGCTGCAATAAATGCTGACCGCTTTGACAAGTTCGCTGTGTAAGAACCCGCACCGTTAATTAAGGAAGTTAATTAATTAATTATGTGAAATTAGGAAATAATTCCATAATTGACCCTAATACTTATTACGAGGCTTAGATAATTATAGTAAGTGAGTAATAATGCTGAAAGTCGTTTTTATGAAGAAAAGTGCAGATAATGGTTCTGCTACTCGGTATAAATGCGTACCGATGAAGTATCCCGAAAAATTATGAAAAATATGTAAATGTTACTAGAATAATATATAGGACTTGAAAAACAATTTTCAAGTTAAAATAATGAGAACTGGTGCCATAACTGATATTTGCTATGGAAAAGCGCGTACCGGAAAGGTGCTGCGAAAAATAAAATAAAAATATGATAAATCTTAGAAAAATGAGTAGGTTCAGAATCCTAAGTTTGGGATTAAAATGCTAAGCGTAGCAATTAATGGTAATACTGTGTGTTTAATTCTTAAGTGACTATATATATGACTTTTGGGCCTAAAACCCTAGGCACCTTGTTAATTCCTACGTGAATGGAGGCTGACCAGTTGCTCTAGACACTGTTCCATTGCCTACTTGCTTCATTTTGTGAGCTTTGAAGCCATTTCCTTCTACTTTCTTCATCAACTACACTAGTGTGAGTGTGCTTGTGTCTTGGGAGTGTGGAGAGGAGCCATTTTTCTGAGTTTGGGTTCTGTTTATTGTGGGTTTTGTGGCTGAGTTCTTGGGTTGGGGTGTTGGAGCCTTTATCTTGGTAGTGGAAGCTCCAAGTGTCAACCTTAGTAAAGAAAAACCAAGTCTTGTGTACCATTTTCGTACTCCGTTGAAGTCATAAATTGTAGACTGACTTAGGAGCTCCAAGTCCACTTGTGACTCTATTTTGAAGCTTTTGGATAAGCACCATAACCTTGATCATGAGTTTTGATGGTTAAAAGTGGAGTCTTGGCATGTTTAATGAGTTGTTTAAGTAACCAACTGGTATATGAACCTAAATGGACTTAAAGATGCATGCTTTAACGTTTAGAAGTGTTAAAAATAGAACCTTGAAGGGATATCTTCGCGAAAATACAAAACTGCATTCTGTCGCGAAATATCCAGATATTTGGCTTGAAATATCCGGATATGGGTTTCTAGATATCCGGATTTAGGATGTGGAAATATCTGGATATGTCCTCGAGGAATATCTGGATATTCTGGGTTTTCGAAGAACAGAAGCTGTACTGTTCATACAGAAGGCATTTATGGGTTTGTAGACCCTAGATTGATGAAG
This sequence comes from Gastrolobium bilobum, assembly GCF_033153095.1. Classification (NCBI taxonomy): domain Eukaryota; kingdom Viridiplantae; phylum Streptophyta; class Magnoliopsida; order Fabales; family Fabaceae; genus Gastrolobium; species Gastrolobium bilobum. The sequence continues at coordinate 119,584 of NW_026896846.1, read as the reverse complement.
TTGAACTTCTGTAATAATTTATCTAAGTCAGAATGAAGGGATTAAGGACTTGTGGCTTTGTGAGAAGCCTTAAGACATAGAACGTAAAGGAAAAATGTTGTCTTTATGCATATGCTTGTGAGCTATAGTTATTGATATGATTGCTGGTCCTAATCAGATTGTGATTCTGCTGTGTGTGGACCTTGAGCTTGTGTGGACTCTTGGCTTGGATTGTTCGCTTGCAAGGTAAGCTTTCGTGTCCTCGGTTTAGCCATTGTTGGTTCCACCATGTCCCATGGGGGTATGGTTATATGCATGATGTTGTTTTCATGATATATTGATTTGTTGAAATGCTGTTGAGCTGTTACGTGTGTGTGCCTTTATGATATGCATGTGGAGTTCTGTAAGAACCCGCACCGTTAATTAAGGAAATTAATTAAATAAATATAAGAATTAGAAAATAATTCTATAATTGACCCTAATAATTATGAGAAGGCTTAAATAATTATGGTGAGTGATTAAGATTGATGAAAGTCGCTTTTCTGACGAAAAGTGCAGATACCTGTTCTGCTACTCGGTATAAATGCGTACTGATGAAGTATCCCGAAAAATTATAATAAGTGCATGAATATTCTTGGAATAATATGTAGGACTAGTAAAACAAGTTTCAAGTCAAAATAATGAGAACTGGTGCCAGAACTGATACTGGCTATGAAAAAGCGCGTACTGGAAAGGTGTTGCGAAAAATAAAATAAAAATATGATAAATCTTATAAAAATGAGTAGGTTCAGATTCCAAAGTTTGGGATTAAAACGATAAGCGTAGCTATTAGTGCTAATAATGTGTGATTAATTAAGTTTGGCCTATAAATAGACCCTTGCACATTAACCTAGGCTGATCTTCAGCCTCCTCCACGTTGGTTTCTGGTGAAAGCCCCTTCCTCATCCATTTCCATAGCTTTCTTCTCCCTTGAGCCTCAAAGTGACTATCTTTCTTCACTTTTCCTTCATACAAACACCATTGTTGGGCTTGAGGAAGACTTGAGTGGGTGTGAGAGCTCTTGTTTCTATGTTGGTGGTGCTGTCCTTAGTGTTTCTAAGGCTGACTTCACTACATGTGGGGGAGGAGCCATTATTCCTTGCTTGTGTGGCTTCAAGAAGCCATCTTTAGTGCAAAGAACCAACCTTTGATCATCATTTTCGTGCACTTTGTGAAGTCAGACTTGAGGAGCTGTTGGTGAGCTCCAAGAGCAGCCTTTGCTTCTGTTTTGAAGCCTTGAGTATGTCCCTTCACTTAATCTTGAGTCTTAATGCTTAAAAGAGGTGTCTTGGCATGTTTAATGAGTTAACACGTATGTAATCTGTATATGAACTTAAAAGAGTATAAAAATGCATGCTTTAACGTTTTGAAGTGTTAAAAATGGAACCTTGGATGTGGTATTTCACAAAATGCAGAATCTGAGTTCTGCCGCGAAATATCCGGATATTGGGTTGGAAATATCCGTATATTGATATCCGGATATGGATATCCGAATATGAATATCCGGATATGGGGATCTGAATATCCGGATATAAATATCCGGATATTGGAAGAGAGATATTCAGATATTAACATCCGGATATGACCCAGAAAAATATTCGGATATTCTGGGTTTTCGAAGAACAGTAGCTGCATTGTTCACACAGAATGCTATTTTGGGGTTGTGGACCCATGATTGGCTACTGTGGACTTCTGTAATGATTAATGTAAGTCAGAATCTATGTGATTAAGGGCTTGTGGCTTTGTGAGAAGCCTAAAGATGTAAAACGTAAAGGAAAGGCGTTGTCTTTGTGTCTTATGCTTGTTAAGCATGATTATTGATATATTGTTGGTCCGAAACAAATTGTGATTCTGCTGTGTTTGGGATTTGAGCTAGTGTGAACTCTGGGCATTGGATAGTTAGCTTGCAAGGTAAGCTTTCGTGTCCTCGGTTTAGCCATTGTTGGTTCCACCATACCCTATGGGGGAATGGTTTATATGCATGATGTGTTTTCATGCTTTGATGATTGGAATGCTTTTGAACTGTTATGTGTAAGGGCCTTATAATATGCATGTGTTGTTCCACTTTGACAGTAAGCTTGAGTATGTAGCGTCATGCAAAATGGTGAGACTGGGGTGGATGCAAGTGGCGTCTTGCACTATTTGTAGGAGATAGATGTATATCCTGCATTTCTCTAGCCAGTAGATTATATTGACACACATGACATGGTTTTCTTTGCATTACACTGACTTCTGAACCTATATATATTGTGTAAACTGCTTTAGAACTTATATTGCACATGTAAGTGAGCTTGGGGTGGAAGATCCTTGAGGACCCCTTGTCTTACTGAGATTTTTTTTTAGAGATCTCACCCCACGTTTGGGGCACATATTTCAGGTTCAGGTAATGCGGGGGTTGAGACCTCTAGCGGCAGGAGGCCGGAGCTGAGTTAGATGTCTGCTGTTATGATTATATGCTGGATGCTGTTATGTATCTGTATGATTATGCTGTTGTTGTTGAGACTGCTGTTGGGCCTTGTTGCCTTATTTGGTGAGCATGTGGATTGTTCATGCCACATTGGATTATGTTGTTGATTAGATTTGGGTTGTATAAACTATTAGGGCTGTTCGACTTACGTGTTGTAGTGCCGTGACTAGAGACTCAGTTAATGATCTTAATTATGTTATGAGGTTTCAATATAGATGTTTGTCTTTTGCATTTACATACAGGCAATGTTTTGGAAATGAATTAAGTAATTCAACTTGGTAAGGATAATGATGTCATAATTGAAAAGAGAAAGAATATTCTGCATTTGTAATTAAGCGTGGTTTAATACAATGACATGTTAACAAACCGGGTTAACACGGGGTGTTACATGTTCCACCTATACGGTAAGCCTGAGTATGTGGTACATACAAGAGGGTGAGGCTGTGGGTGAGGTGCAAGCGATGTTCCTTGTACTAACTGTAGGTAATAGACGTATTCCTGCATTTCTCTAGCTAGTAGAATAGTTATAACACACATGGCATGAATATCTGTTGCACTGCATAGTTTTGGAACTTATACTGTTAAATGCTTTTGAACTTATATTGCTCGTGTAAGCGAGCTTGGAGTGGAAGATCCTTGAGGACCCCTTGTCTTACTGAGATTTCTTTTTTGAGATCTCACCCCACGTTTGGGGCACATATTTCAGGTTCAGGTAATGCGACAGTTGAGACCTCTGGCGGCAGGAGGCCGGATCTTAGCTGATTATATATGCTGTATGCTGACATGACTGGATATTGGATGCTGTTTATGTTTTCTGTCTTTATATTGATATTTGAGTTGAGACTCTTTTTTGGGCTTTGTTGCCTTATTTGGTGAGCATGAGGTTTGTCCATGCCACATTGATGTTAGTACTTGTAGCTTGAGTTGTATAAACTACCAGGGTTGTCCGGTCTACGTGTTGTAGTTCCGTGACTAGAGACATAATTATGTTATTTATGTTATGAGGTATTTCAGTTAGCTGTCTTGTGCAATTTTCATATAAGCCATGTTTTATGAAATGAAGTAAGTAATTCAACTTGGCTAATGATAATGATGTCATAATTGAACAGAAAAAGATATTCCACATTTTTAAATTAAGTGTGGCTTAATACGATGATATGATAACAAACCGGATATATACGGGGTGTTACATTTTATGGTATCAGAGCACTTTCTTGGGAAAAGCCTGTATGTATTGCAATGACTAGGATGCTTGGTTGTGTCTTGTCTTGTGCGTTTGCACCGATGAGTGTTATTATGATAATGCATATGTGATCACATTGCGTGGGCCTGGTCAACTCATAATTTGTGTAACTGTACAGAGTCATGGTAATACCCAGGAGAACTCGCGAGACTGTTGAGGGTCAACCCGACCCGATCCTGGCTGCATTAGCTGAGATGCAGGAGGCCGGTATATTGGCCAACGTGGCAATGATGGACGTCGCTCGTGAGGCGAACCAGAAGGCCACAGAGGATGCTCTTGAGGTGAACCGGCTGGCGAACATGACTATGATGAGGGTCATATTAAAGGAGATGAGGGCTGGTCCTGCTGTTGGTCAGTTCCCTCCGCCACCACCTCCACTGCCACCGCTGCTGCCGCCTCCACTTAGTCAGCAGGACGAGAGCCAAAGCCATGTTGAGGGCGCTGGTCAACTCACTGGGGTGATGGAACCCTTTGTGGAGCCTGTTAAAGATAGAGATGTGATTGATCGCCGGCTTAATGCTTTTCGCAAGCATAAGCCACCTACTTTTGATGGATCTTACGATCCTATTGCCGCGGCTAGATGGCTACAGGCGCTGGATAAGATCTTCCGGGTCATGCAGTGTACAGATCCGCAGAAACTGATGTTTACTACCTATATGCTGGAGGGCGATGCCCATGAGTGGTGGATGAACACCTCGCATGCTTTTGAGATGCAGGGTCATGTTATGTCATGGCCATTCTTCGAGGATTGCTTTCTGCGTCGGTATTTCGCTTATGATGCTCAGGAGAGGAAGCAGGGGGAATTCGACAGGTTGGTATAGGGCTCGTTGTCTGTTGACGAGTACCTGGCCAAGTTCAATGAGCCGGTTAAGTTCGCTCACTTTCGGATAGAGATGCCTACTCTGATCTTCTTGGCTGCTAAGTTCCGCAGGGGACTTAATGAGGATGTTGCTGGTTACCTCGCTGGTTCTGCTTCGAGAGTCTTTGGGACACTGGTGCAGCAGTGTCGGGACATCGAGGACTTCTGCAACTCAAGTAAGGCCAAGAGGGCTAAGATCGCTGAGACGAAGGAAACTAGTAGTTCCACTTCCTGGAGGGACAGGAAGTTTGGGAGCAAAGGCAAGGGAAATCAGATGGCGGCTCGGCAAGCGCCAAATCAGTTTAAGAGGACTTCTGCTCAGGGGAGTGCAGCGAGACCTCCCGCTCCCAGATGCTCGGGGTGTGGGAAGACTCATTTTGGGCCGTGTTCTTCAGGCCAGTTGATATGCTTTCATTGTGGCAAGGAGGGCCACTTCTCCAGATATTGTCCTTCGTCGACGACGAGAGCTGCAGCAGTTCGAGCAGTTCCATTACAGGTGGTTCCCCTTCCACCTACAGCGGCACCTGTAGTGCCACCTACCACGGGGCGAGTTTACACTTTGGATCGGCAGCGAACCTTGTTAGAGGTACTGTTACCATTGGTGGATCATTTGTTGATGTTTTGTTTGACTCCGGGGCTACGCATTCCTTTATTGCTACCCTGATTGCTGTGGGGCTTGAGTTGCCCATGTCTATACTTTCTCCACCGTTGCGGGTGACCACCGCCACCGGAGAAATGTGTGATTCTACCACTGTTCATCATGATGTAGCGTTTCAGTGGGATGGCCGTGAGTTCTCGGTAGATCTGATAGGGTTACCGATGACCAATTTGGAGATTATTCTGGGCATGGATTGGTTGTCCAGAAATTGTGCATTGATTGATTGCTGTGCCAAGCGAGTGGTGATGTCTTCGGGTGATGCCACAACCAGTTCCTCATCCTATATTTCATTGCTGCAGGCTAGGAGAGCCTTGAGAGCAGGGGCATTTGGATATGTCATGTTGGGAGGTTTGGTGAGTGGGTCACAGGAGGATGTCATCGGCATTCCTGTGTGAGGGAATTTCTCGAGGTGTTTCCTGAGGATATTCCTAAGTTTCCACCACTGAGGAAGATAGAGTTCTCCATTGACTTATTGCCTGGTGTGGGGCCCGTTTCATTGGCTCCATATCGGATGTCGCCACCAGAGTTGGCGGAGCTGAAGAAACACATTGAGGACCTTTCGGGGAAAGGCTTCATTCGACCGAGTGTGTCTCCCTGGGGAGCACCAATCATCTTCGTGAAGAAGAAAGATGGGACTATGAGATTGTGCACCGATTATAGGTAGCTGAACAAGGTGACAATCAAGAACAAGTATCCCCTTCCGTGTATGGATGATCTGTTAGATAAACTGAAGGGTGCTTGTGTGTATTCAAATATAGATCTCTGGTCCGGATACCATCAGATTCGGGTGAAGCCGGAGGATGTCCCGAAGACCGCGTTTCGTTCGAGATACGGTTACTATGAGTATTTGGTGATTCTTTTTGGACTCACAAATGCACCTGCAGTGTTCATAGATTACATGAACAGGATTTTCCAGCCGTACCTGGACCAGTTTGTGATCGTCTTCATTGACGACATATTGATTTACTCCAAGACGGAGGAGAGGATGCTGAGCACTTGAGGATTGTGTTGCAAGTGCTAAAGGAGAAAAGGCTTTATGCTAAGCCTTTAAAATATGAGTTTTGGCTCAAGTCTGTGAAGTTTCTTGGGCATGTCATTTCTGCAGAAGGAGTTGCAGTGGATCCGAACAAGATTGAGGTCGTTCTTGATTGGGAGAGGCCCAAGTCGGTAACTGAAGTGAGGAGTTTTCTGGGTTTGGCAGGTTATTACCGGAGGTTCATCAAGGGATTCTCCATGTTGGTTCTGCCAATGACTCGCCTTACCCGGAAGGAGACTCCATTTGTGTGGACTCACGAATGTGAGGAATGTTTTCAGGAGTTAAAGGAGAGACTGACTACCGCACCTGTGTTGCTCCTTCTTGATCCTGCTGAGGAAGTAGAGCTTTACACCGATGCCTCCGGAAAGAGGCTCGAATGTGTGTTGATGTAGTTGGGCAAAGTGATTGCCTATGCTTCGAGGCAGTTGAAGCCTCATAAGGAGAACTACCCGACTCATGATTTGGAGTTGGCTGCTATTGTGTTTGCTTTCAAGATTTGTAGGCATAATCTTTATGGCATGAAGTTTGTTGTGTTCAGTGATCACAAGAGCTTGAAGTACTTGTTTGATCATAAAGAGCTGAACATGAGATAGAGAAGATGGATGGAGTATCTGAAGGACTATGACTTTGAGTTGAAGTACCATCCTGGTAAGGCCAATGTGGTAGCTGATGCTTTGAGTCGGAAATCCGTGAGTCTATCCAGTTTGACCATGGGTGACTATGACATCATTGAGCAGTTTTGAGATCTGACGGTGACTTCCTTGTTTGGGGGTGCACTTCTCGAAATGGAAACCGTGCAAGTTGAGAACGAGCTCATGGAAAAGATCAAAGAGACGCAAGTGCAGAGAGAGTGCCTAGATTATGTGAAGAACCAGGACGAAGTGTCTTGGAATGAGGAGGGATTGTTGACCTTTCAGAAGAGGATTGTGGTTCCTCGAGGTCCTTTGACTGTTGAGGTGATGGCAGAGGCTCATAAGGGCCAGTTTACTGTCCACCCTGGTGCTACAAAGATGTACCAAGACCTGAAAAGGAACTATTGGTGGCCGGGCATGAAGAAGGACATTGCTGTTTTTGTGTCCAAGTGCTTAGTTTGCCAGAAGGTGAAGATAGAACAACAGAAGTCGTCTGGTAAGCTTCAACCTCTTGAGATTCTGGAATGGAAATGGGATAACATTTCCATGGACTTCGTGGTGGGATTGCCGAAGACTCAGGCTGGTTATGACTCGATCTGGGTCATTGTGGACAGATTGACCAAGTCTTCCCACTTTCTTCCAGTGAAGTTGAGCTTCACTACTGAGCAATTGGCCAGACTATATGTGTCGCGAGATTGTGAGACTTCACGGGGTGCCCGAGAGTATCATTAGTGATAGAGACTCGAAGTTCACATCTCGGTTCTGAGAGGTGCTGAAAGATGCTTTTGGTACGCAGTTGAGACTGAGTACAGCCTATCACCCTCAGACTGACGGACAGACTGAGCGGACAATCCATGAAAGTAAAATGGCCTTGAAGGCCGTAGCATGTGAGAGGGAAAAACAAAATTTTTCATATGCGGAATTACACATGCAATCAAGAATCATGCTTTATGGCATGTGATGTTACCTTTGTTTGTGAGTTCAAAACTCCAAGACGATCAGTGTTAGGTTTGAAGGGTTCAAACCCTCTAACGTTGATCCACACCACCCACGTCAAGATGCAAGAACGCTTTCTTGAAAGCCACCAATTGACCACCACAGAGAGGCCTGCTATGCGCTCAATAGGTGAAGAAGAAGGCTAGGTATATGTGTTTAGAAGAGTGAAGTCTCCAGCATGAAAACTTCACAAGAGTGAGAATGGTATATAGAAGAATTGGCTAGGTTCTTTTGAAAAACCTTAAGGAGTAACTCACCAACTAGGCGCACAAGAGAGGGAGAGAATTAGTGTATCAAATCTGAATTTTTACTTTACTTATAATGAAAGTGGCGCACAAGTGAGTGAGACAAAGGTGGAGTTGTTGCAATTCAAAAATCCCAACAACCTCCCCTTTGAATCCTCATAAGACTAGGTCTTTATCTAGTCAAAATTCTAAACCAATGGTCATCATATGACCACCAATTCATGCGCCCCTATTTAGCCCAAAAAGGGTCCAGATACATTTGAGCTGTTGCATTCAAGTTTGAACCAACTAGCTCACTGATTCTCTCAACAACCAAATCTGATTGGAGCTTGTTGGTTTGACAAGATGACAATCATCTCCCACCAAAATGGCGCCCCAAATCAGCCCTTGGAGATCTCCATAGATCTTCTCTTGATACAAGGGATTTGTTCCAACAAGATCTCATCTTATCCTTTTGTTATGAAACAATTTTTCATAGCCAATTCAAATTCGAATTCAAACATTTAAATTCAAACGTTCAAACATTTAAATTCTAAATTCAAATTCAAATTTTAAATTCAAATTCAAATTTCAAATTCAAAATTCAAAATTCAAATTTCAAAATTCAAATTTCAAATTTCAAATTCAAAATTTGAATTTCAAAATTCAAATTCAAAATTCAAAATTCAAAATTTAAATATTTGATAATTAATTTAACTAATTAAATTAATTAGTAATGTCTTGGACCATCCAAGCCCATTAACAATACCATGCGCCCTCTCCCTCTTAGGTGGGCTTCCAAACTTCATCTTGGGCTAACAACCATTATTAGGCCCAATACCTTTAATGCTATATCATCATGACATTAAGGTGTTAGTGTGTGACCCATTAGGTCCAACATAGCCACTGACATAAATGGGCTCGGGCCCAACAAGCCCACAACCCATTTAATGACAACACAGAGCACTAGCAATGCTTTGTTGCCCCAGAGCTAGTTAGATTAATGACTTGATCATCCTATTACACATATTTGGTTTCCGTATGTATTTCTTTTCGTCTCGGTTACCTTCCCATAAAACCTAGGGTAAGGAAGCGTATCAACCCTTGCGGTTTAGGGTAAGCTTTATTCGAAATAGGGAATCTTCAATTTACTGACTCTAAAGGCAGATCATCTCATGATCTCTTTTACTATGCATAGATTCTCGAGTCCCTGTAAATGTCATCCCGATTTCTCCGGTTTACAGATAACCTAATCTCTCATAGAGATTTGACGAATTCCTTCAGCTTATCACCCTAGCCCTGTGCTCTTTCAGGACAAGCCCAACAGTATACCTATGAGTCTCAATGTTTCAGGCAGATGAGGTATACAGTCAAAGCATGCCTTCTAGAACACAGTCTAGGTAATAACTTCTGGTCTAAGGAAAGACATACCCAAATATAAAGAGACTACTCTAATGATACTCTCTGTGAGATTTCCTCATAGAGTCTCTTTTGTGGGTCTGTTCAGTGCGAGCTATACCCTCATAGATCCACCCACGACTTTAGCTAAGACATCTCCATATCTGTAGCTCATGAGGTCTTTACCTTGCATCCGAATACAAGTAGATAAGTCGTGCTAGTCTTACCCGAGATCACTGATCCCCATTCTCAGTGTCTTTAGACTAAGAACAAAAAAATTAGGAATAAATATCCAGTATCCTTGAATCCTCATGATCGTGATCTCATCACAGATACTCAAGAGATACCTATTTTATTCAAAGGGGTTTATCTAGTTACTCATATAAAATATTAACAGTAATATTGAGACAAAATATGAAACAGGATAAATAGTGCTTTTATTTATTTGCGACAATACAAAGATCCACATATGTCCTAATCTAATTAAAAGATTGTCTCTAGGACATCCATATACTAACAATCCAGACATTGGAGGACATGTTGAGGGCTTGCAATTTGGAGCAGGGTTCAGCATGGGATAGGTACCTGCCATTGGTTGAATTTTCGTACAACAACAATTACCATGCTAGCCTAGGCATGACACCCAACGAGGCACTGTATGGTAGGAGGTGTCGGACTCCTACCTGCTGGTCTGAGGTTGAAGACAAGGAGCTGTTTGGTTTGGACTTTGTCTAAGATACCACCCTGCAGATCAAGTTGATCATGGAAAAGTTGAAGCAGGCGCAGAATCGCCAGAAGAGTTACTACGATGTGCGGCATCGTCCACTGGAGTTCAGTGAGGGTGAGCACGTGTTTGTGAGACTTTCACCTGTCACCAGTGTTGGTTGGGAACTTGGAGTGAGGAAGCTGAGCCCGCGGTTCATTGGGCCATACCAGATACTTGGTAGAGTAGGACCTGTTGCCTACCGGCTTGCCTTGCCTCCGAACTTGGCCAACATTCACGACGTGTTTCACGTGTCTCAGCTTCGCAAGTATGTAACGGTTCCTTCGCACGTGGTGCAACCGGATGATGTGTAGGTTCGAGAGAACCTAAAGACTCCCGTCGGATCACTCAGGATTCTCGATCGAGGCGAGAAGCCACTGAGGAGAAAGATCATTCCGATGGTCAAAGTGCAGTGGACCGGAAGAACTAATGAGGAGTGCACTTGGGAGCGAGAGGACGAGCTTCTCCGGCAGTATCCCGACTTCCGAGACAGGTATGTTTCTGATTTTGAGGACAAAATCCTTAAAAAGGTGGGGTGAATGTAAGAACCCGCACCGTTAATTAAGGAAGTTAATTAATTAATTATGTGAAATTAGGAACTAATTCTATAATTGACCCTAATAAATATTATGTGACTTAGATAATTATAGTAAGTGAGTAATAATGCTGAAAGTCGCTTTTCTGACGAAAAATGCAGATACCGGTTCTGCTACTCGGTATAAATGCGTACCGATGAAGTATCCCGGAAAATTATGAAAAATGTGTAAATGTTACTAGAATAATATATAGGACTTGTAAAACAAGTTTCAAGTTAAAATAATGAGAAATGGTGCCAGAACTGATACTGGTTATGGAAAAGCGCGTACCAGAAAGGTGTTGCGAAAAATAAAATAAAAATATGATAAATCTTAGAAAAATGAGTAGGTTCAGAATCCTAAGTTTGGGATTAAAATACTAAGCGTAGAAATTAATGATAATATTGTGTGTTTAATTCTTAAGTGTCTATATGTATGACTTTTAGGCCCAAAACCCTAGGCACCTTGTTAATTCCTACGTGACCAGTTGCTCTAGACATTGTTCCATTGCCTACTTGCTTCATTTTGCGAGCTTTGAAGCCATTTCCTTCTACCTTCTTCATCAACTACACTAGTGTGAGTGTGCTTATGTCTTGGGAGTGTGGAGAGGAGCCATTTTTTCTGAGTTTGGGTTCTGTTTATTGTGGGTTTTGTGGCTGAGTTCTTGGGTTGGGGTGTTGGAGCCTTTATCTTGGTAGTGGAAACTCCAAGTGTCAACCTTTGTGAAGAAAAACCAACTCTTGTGTGCCATTTTTGTACTCCGTTGAAGTCAGGAATTGTAGACTGACTTGGGAGCTCCAAGTCCACTTGTGACTCTGTTTTGAAGCTTTTGGGTAAGCACCATAACCTTGATCATGAGTTTTGATGGTAAAAAGTGGAGTCTTGGCATGTTTAATGAGTTGTTTAAGTAACCAACTGGTAAATGAACCTAAATGGACTTAAAGATGCATGCTTTAACATTTAGAAGTGTTAAAAATGGAACCTTGAAGGGATATCTTCGCGAAAATGCAAAACTGCATTCTATCGCAAAATATCCGGATATTTGGCTTGAAATATCCGGAGATTGTTATCCGGATATGAGTTTCTGGATATCCGGATATGGATATCCGGATTTGGGATGTGGAAATATCCGGATATTGATATCCGGATATGTCCTCGAGGAATATCCAGATATTCTGGGTTTTCAAAGAACAGAAGTTGTACTGTTCATACAGAAGGCTTTTATGGGTTTATAGACCCTAGATTAATGAAGTTGAACTTCTGTAATAATTTATCTAAGTCAGAGTCAAGAGATTAAGGGCTTGTGGCTTTGTCAGAAGCCTTAAGACATAGAACGTAAAGGAAAAACTTTGTCTTTATGCATATGCTTGTGAGCTATAGTTATTGATATGATTGCTGGTCCTAATCAGATTGTGATTATGCTGTGTATGGACCTTGAGCTTGTGTGGACTCTTGGCTTGGATTATTAGCTTGCAAGGTAAGCTTTCGTGTCTCAGTTTAGCCATTGTTGGTTCCACTATGTCCCATGGGGGTATGGTTATATGCATGATGTTGTTTTCATGATATATTGATTTGTTGAAATGCTGTTGAGCTGTTATATGCATGTGCCTTTATGATATGCATGTGGTGTTCCACCTATACGGTAAGCCTGAGTATGAGGGTGAGGCTGTGGGTGAGGTGCAAGCGATGTTCCTTGTACTAACTGTAGGTAATAGACGTATTCCTGCATTTCTCTGGCCAGTAGAATAGTGATAACACACATGGCATGAATATCTGTTGCACTGCATAGTTTTGGAACTTATACTCTTAAATGCTTTTGAACTTATATTGCTCGTGTAAGTGAGCTTGGGGTGGAAGATCCTTGAGGAACCCTTGTCTGACTGAGATTTTTTTTTGAGATCTCACCCCACGTTTGGGGCACATATTTCAGGTTCAGGTAATGCGGGAGTTGAGACCTCTGGCGGCAGGAGGCCGGAGATTAGCTGATTATATATGTTGTATACTGACATGACTGGATATTGGATGCTGCTTATGTTTTCTGTCTTTATATTGATATTTGAGTTGAGACTCTTTTGTGGGCTTTGTTGCCTTATTTGGTGAGCATGGGGTTTGTCCATGCCACATTGATGTTAGTACTTGTAGCTTGAGTTGTATAAACTACCAGGGTTGTCTGTGTTAGTATTTGGGTGTCCTAGAGACAATCTTATGATTAAATAAGGACATAGATGTAGACCTTTTTAATATTGTCGCAAATAAATAAAAGCACTCTTTATCTTGTTTCATAATTCTGTCTCGATATTAATGTTAATATATTATGAATAACTTGATAAACCCCGTGGAATAAAATAGGTATCTCTTGAGTATCTGTGATGAGATCACAATCATGAGGATTCAAGAATACAGGTTGTTTATTCCTAATTTTATGTTCCTAGTCTAGAGATACTGAGAATAGGGTCAGTAATCTCGGGTAAGACTAGCACGACTTATCTACTTGTATATGGATACAAGGTATAGACCTCATGTGCTACAATATGGAGATATCTTAGCTAAAGTCGTGGGTGGACCTATAAGGGTATAGCTCACACTGAACAGACCCACAAAGAGACTCTATGAGGAACTCTCACAGAGAGTATCATTAGAGTAGTCTCTTTATATTTGGGTATGTCTTTCCTAAGACCAGAAGTTATTACCTAGACTGTGTTCTAGAAGGCATGCTTTGATTGTGCACCTCGTCTGCATGAAACATGGAGACTCATAAGTATACTGTTGGGCTTGTCCTGAAAGAACACAGGGCTAGGGTGATAAGCTGACGGAATTCGTCAAATCTCTGTGAGAGATTAGGTTATCTGTAAACCGGAGAAATCGGGATCACATTTACAGGGACTCGAGAATCTATGAATAGTAAAAGAGATCATGAGATGATCTTCCTTTAGAGTCTGTAAATTGAAGATTCCCTATTTCGAATAAAGCTTACACTAAACCGCAGGGGTTGATACGCTTCCTTACCCTAGGTTTTATGGGAAGGTAACCGAGACGAAAGGAAATATATACGGCAACCAAATATGTGCAATAGGATGATCAAGTCACTAATCTAACTAGGTCTGGGGCAACAAAGCATTGCTAGTGCTCTGTGTTGTCATTAGATGGGTTGTGGGCTTATTGGGCCCAAGCCCATTTATGTCAGTGGCTATGTTGGACCTAATGGGTCACTTACTAACACCTAATTGTCTAGATGCTCTAGCATTAATGGTATTGGGCCTAACAATTGTTATTAGCCCAAGAAGTAGTTTGGAACTCCACAGATAGGGTGGAGGGCGCATGGATCTAAGTAATAGGCTTGGATAGTCCAAGACATTACTAATTAGTTAAATTAATTATCAAATGTTTAAATTTTGAATTTGAATTTTGAAATTCGAATTTTGAATTTTGAAATTCGAATTTTGAATTTTGAATTCGAAATTTTGAATTTTGAAATTTGAAATTTGAAATTTGAATTTTGAAATTTGAATTTGAATTTTGAATTTGAATTTGAATTTAAAATTTAAGTGTTTGAAAGTTTGAATTCAAATGTTTGAAATTCGAATTTGAATTGGCTATGAAAAGTTGTTTCATAACAAAAGGATAAGATGAGATATTGTTGGAACATATCAAGAGGAAATCTTTTGGACATGATCTAAGAAGATTTGGGGTGCTGATTTGGCTGTTGGTTAGTCATCAGAATCAGCTCCAGAAGATACGATCTGTTGGGAGAATATTTGAGTGATTTGATTCAAGTTTGAATGCAACTACTCAAACGTATCTGGTCATTATTTAGGCTATATGGGGCGCACCATATAACTGATTATATGATGATTTATGATCAGATATTTGATTAGGTTTTGAACCTAATATATCATAAAGATATGATAGGATGTTGTTGGCAAGATTTGATGAGATTTGATTTGCAACAAATCATATTCTCTCTCTCTTTGATGGAGCGCCCTTTTGGAAGGGATTTTTATTGATTAAAAATCTGATTTGTTTTTAACAAATAGGTTCCTCTTGTGCGCCTCTATATATATGTTCCTTCTAGGGTTTTTAAAAAACCAACCAAGCCATTCTCTTCTCCTCTCCTGCGCCACTTTTTGTGAAGTTTTCACATTGAAAGCTTCACTCTTTCAAACACTTTTACCTAGCCTTTCTCTTCACACAGTGTGCGCTTAGCAAGCCTCATTGTAGTGATCACTTGGCGGTTTCACAAGAAGGAGTTCTTGCACCTAGACGCAGTGGGTGGTGTGGATCAACGTTAGAGGGTCTGAACCCTTCAGACCTACCTTGATCATCACGAGTTTTCACGAACAAGGTAACATCATGCTTTCCTAAAGCATGATCTTGAATGCATGTGTGTTCCGCAATGAAAAAGTTTTATTTTTCCCTCCAGCATGCATCGGCCTTCAAGGCCAATTCTACTTTCAGTCTGGTCTACGTGTTGTAGTTCCGTGACTAGAGTCATAATTATGTTATTTATGTTATGAGGTATTTCAGTTAGCTGTCTTGTGCAATTTTCATACAGGCGATGTTTTATGAAATGAAGTAAGTAATTCAACTTGGCTAATGATAATGACATCATAATTGAACAGAAAAAGATATTTCACACTTTTAAATTAAGCGTGGCTTAATACGATGATATGATAACAAATCGGATATATACAGGGTGTTACACGCTGCCCCTTAGAGCGAACTAGGTGTGCCATGTGCCTGACATGCACTAGTTCGCTGAGGGTCCAAGCGAACTATGTGTCATGTGGCACCAGCCCCATAGTTCGCTGAATGGGCCAGCGAACTAGGTGCCAAGTGGCAACAACTGACACAGTTTGCTGTATCCTATAGCAAACTTTGTGCTACGTGGCAGTTCCCTACAAGTTTGTTGCATGAGACAACAAATTACCTGCCGACAGTTACAATTCGCTGGCCTGTATAGCGAACTCAGTGTTATTTATACCCACCCCTTCCCTTCCCACTCCCACTTTGTCATTTTGTTGCATTTTTCTTTGAAAGATCCACTGTTTTTTTGTTATTTTTTATACTTTCAGTACATAATGAGTGAGAGTACCAATGATTTAATATGCATTTTATATTACAATGGGAGAAGATATTTTTGACCGAATGGTCAAGTGTTTGAAGGAGATACAGAGATGTTCCGTATGAGTCCCCGTTGCAAATATAGTGAGCTGAAGAAAATAATATACAAGAAGTTGAGATTACAATGAGGTCAATCCCTGTCTCGACTGATTGCTAGATTCGCCTCTGGTAACCCGATGCAGTGGGTTGCTGTGGAGGTTGTGGAGGATGAAGATGACTCATTAGTAGTTGATGCATTTCGATAGCATGGAGAGTCCTCATACATCGAGTTTTATGCGGAACTAAACACTGGTGGAGAGGAAGCACTCAAAGTTTCGTCCCTACTAGTTACTCCATAGACATTTACAGGGAGCCGCAAGTAAATCCGGATGATATACATGTGTCACCCCCACCACCATCACCCCCACTGACAATGCCTTTAGATGTGATTCATGCCGATGACATGTATGATCCCTCGTGGCGTACTGATAGTTCCGAGGAAGAGGTTGATGAAGGTCTTGTCCCTGACAGTGACTTATCGGATACAAATATTGATGGTGATTTCGAAATAGAGCCGTCTACTGCATTATGTGAACCGATTCCATCATCGGGCATTAACAGTACGCATGACCCACCACCCATGGCAGGTTAGTTTATTTACGGTTATTTTTATTTTATTTGAAATGGTATTAATAATGACATGCAAACTTGGTGTCAAACAGGGGAGGATAGTGTACCATTTTGGTAGCGTCTGATGTGAGAGTAAACGAACCGTCTTGACGTATAAATGTTAAACCTGCAAAAATATTGCGCAAACAATATTACCAATTTATATAATGGACACAATATGCAGTTATACAACAAAGACAATATGCAGATTGGAAGAAAAACATGGTAATGCAAAAAAACAATTACCTGGCTCCATATATAGCGTCGGGGTCAGTGACCTCAGGGAAACGAAGTGAGATGGTAGGGAGTCGCATCCATGCCCACAACTGCAATAATAAAGCACATTCTCCCATGTCGGATCGACCGGGCTCTGTGACCTTGCACAACTCCTTGTACAAGGTAACAAGTACGACAGAGCCCCAAGAAAATGTCCTCGTCCGCTAAAAATCGTCGAGGAATAATAAATATCGTGCCGGGGCAAAGATGGATGCAGTCTCAATGAATAACATCCCCCCAATGTCGGCATGTTGTGCGTAATGCAGAAAACTCTGACGAAGAAATGTCAGCGACAACTGGTTCTCTTGAAAATCTTGCTGCCGCCCGGGCTGAACTCCTAACAAATCAGTAATCAGTTGCTGGAAAGAATGGGCTCCAACGCGGCCACAGGTAACCTCTCCATCTGTGGGCAACCCCAGCAAATGGTGAACATCCTCCAACATGATTGTCACCTCACCCATCAGCATATGAAATGTACGCGTTCAGGCCGCCATCTCTTAACAAGGGCCGATATCAGCGAGTGATCAATCTGTTTACGAAACAGTAGTAATTTACCAAAATTTATAATACACTAACCTTGTGGTTGTGCAGATGCGCAATGTGATAAAATCCAGCCAGCCTAAGGTACGACTCGATATCCTCCGGTATATCAAGGTGATCATGTGTTGCAGCGTGCCTAACATTAAGGACACGATCACGTACGGATGGGTCATCCGATGTGTTCCACACATGGGGGAAAATGTGCTTCTCTTACAACACAAGGAGAGAACGGTCGGATGGACCCGGGTCGATGAAAGTCTGATGCGGGTCGTGCTGGTCCATGGATCTATTTACAACAACAATTATATTACAATTACAAAATTATAATATATAAAAACTAAATACTAATTACTAAGAAATAATTAAATATCAAACATGTGGACAATATTCTATAATTCATAAATAAATAAATATTAATTAATAAAAAATTACAACATTAATATACATAGAACAATTAATATAATTAAATATTACTTAATTTTATTAAATAATGCATAAATAATACCACACAATTAATGTTATTAAAAAAATAATATGATACAATTACTAATTCTTCTAACCTAAGTTTTCTACACTAAATAAATTCACATTCACAATTAGTATTATATAATAATAGGTAATTAATAAATAATACGACACAATTAATATTCTACACTATATTTTTAACTTATACATAAATATATTTAATATTATATAACTACATAATGTCATTTAATTGAATATTATTACGAATTGCTTAATAAAAAATATTAAATACCAAAATTTAACAACATTAAAGTCAAAATTTTGTAACCTATTTTTCAACCTTATAACTAAATAATGTTTTTAAATTTAATATTATAAAATATTGCATAGTCAAAAATTTATTAAATACAATTAACAACATTAAAATAAAATTTTTCTAAACTACATTTCAACCTATAACTAAATAATCCATAAAGAACAATTTATTCAATACAAATTTTAACAACATTAATATACAATTTTCCTAACCTACGGTACCAACCAATAGCTAAATAACGTGGCACAATTAATATTAGTAATTAATGCATAATTATAAATTATAAATTACTAAATTTAACAACATTAATATAAATATTTTATAAAATAAGTTTAAATTCTTTAAATAATATCAAACAATTAACATTACTAAATAATACATTAATATAAATATAAAAACCTAACAACAATAATATTAAATCATACATTCATAAGAAACAATTCTATCCTATTGTCACAATTGTGTCTTCTAACCTAAGGTTTCATGCTAAAAATAACTATTAACAACATTTAAGTACAATATACAAAGCTATAAAAAAATAAAATATGTTAAATACTAACCTTAAATGTAGAGAGAGAAACACAATGAGAGAGAAAGTGAAAATGTAAAAGAGATAGAGTGAGAGGGAGAAAGGAGTTGGGTAGATGTAACACCCCGTGTATACCCGGAATATTAACATTACATCGTATTAAGCGGTGCTTAATTAAAAATGCGGAATATTCTTTTACTTTTCAATTATGACGTCATTATCAATTACCAACTTGATTACTTAATCAATTTCATAAAATATCGCCTGTATGTAAATTGCAATAAGACATCTACTGAAATACCTCAATATATAGATAAAGTGTGTATCTAAATCACGGCATTACATCAAGTAATCCGGACAATATCCTGGTACATTATTACAACTCCAAAAGACTCAAGACATGACAATACTATGTGTCATGGACAATCCCCATGCTCACCAAATAAACATAGTAACCAACGAGTCTCAACATAAAACTCCAATACATAAACTGAAGCTATAAGCATAAAAGCAGCATACAAATCCAGCATCCAATCATGACAGCATAATATAACAACAATCTAACTCAGCTCCGGCCTCCTGCCGCCTGAGGTCTCAATATTACCTGACCCTGAAATAAGCATTCCCCAAACGTGGGGTGAGATCTTGTAACACCCTCTCTTGTAGGCCTCCAAGAGAGTTGTTTGCTAAGCGGAATTAGAGTTTCTTAATAGTATTTTAGAGACTGAAAAAAAATTCGCTTTTACATTGCCAATTAAAACAAAAGAGGGGATCTGGTTGATTACAAAAATCAGAGCACACAAAATTTCTTAAACTTATTAAAAATATAAATTTCCTGATAGACCTTGCTGTCTTTAAAATTCGTATAAAATCCAGTTCAACGATTCAGAAATATATTCTTTGTAAGCTGGAAACTAGACATCTGAGGCTTCATGTTCATATTAAATAATAGTGATTTGGAGTTCGTTTGCCCCTCAAAACATAACTCGCAATATAAGAGAGAAAACAGTGGAAATATCACAAACGTCCTGGCTGGTAAAATTCATAATAAATCGAGCTTTCAGAATTTCTTTGCAAGGTTTATATATAATGAAACTAGACACCTGGGGCTACACTTGCATATAAATTATAAGAAAATCGAAGGTCCGTAGCCCCAGTTCGACAACTTACAAAGTGCTCGCAAAGACTTTTCAAAACTCAGCATTTAAATAACATGTCAAAATCCTTTTCGCAAACATTTCAACATCTGTTTCCAAAATACTTGCTGGTCATAAAATCGTAATGCAATAATAAAATCATAGTTCACAGTAATAAAAGCTTCTCAATTTCATATAGTCATCCATAAAATATCACATCAATAGCAGCATGCCCAAAACAGTAGAAGCCAACAGCAAATATCCAAGCCCCCAAAGCTTTTACGTCCTCCTGCCATTTTGTAAAAATAGCAGCCCCAAAGGGGTGAGAGAAAATCCCAGTAGTGTGGCAACAAAACCATAATGCAACAATATTAACTAGGCACAAAATCATAAATAGTCACTTCAAACATTTAATCCTTTTCATCATATATGATAACGCGTATATAACGCCATTTTTCCTTTACGCTCATAGCACCGTCGTGCGCGTAGCATCACAGTGGGTATTCCTAATGGCTCCCATGAAGGTGAATCCCACTGTGGAACCTATGCGGACTGAAGCCAAGTGTCCCCTCTCCTGGTACCAGGCATGCCTATATGATGCATGCTCAGTCACATGTCCTCAATACAAATATATATATATATATATATTCAAGATGTCATGAATCAAGTATACATGCCATGTTATGCAATCGCACCCAACAGAAAAATGTATTATGATGTAAAATGCATGCATATATCATATCATCCTTTCATATTCTTACCTTGGCTCATCATCATCATAACATACATAGAACAAATGTGAGCAACACATCACAATTCCATACACTAGCCAATAGTCACATTAGGTAATACCGCCTACACATACCTCGCGTCCAAGCAATAATCAACAGCACCAACAGTCAGCCCACACAATAAGAGTTACGTGCACCTAATTACATGTGGAACAAGTCAGAGTCTGTTTCATTTTATTCCTATGATTTATCCGTCTTTCTCACGCTTCTAATTCTTATTCTGTAATCGGTTTTTCACAGCTTCTATACTATTTTAATTTATGACTTCGTACATTATCACTTACCGGTCACAACAACATTATTCAATGTTTATTCAAGTGCATAACTCAGCTTTCAAATCCTTAACAACATGCATCAATTTTGACTTAGAGTTAATATACTAATTTATGAACAGAAAATTTCTAAGTTCCCTAATACATTCGGGTTCGTTTTAGTCGAATACTAGGTGTTCCCAATTAATTTAATTTCATCAACATTCATACCATGTCTAAGAGGCGCAAAAACTCATCAGCATACTGTGTTACTTAAATTTTCGCATACAAAGCTGGACGCCTCAGTCAATCCTTCCAACACAGTTTAATGAAAATTCAAGAGGAGCTATTTCTACTCATCAATCAGATTTTAAAGCTTACATGCACTAGGTTCAACAACTACCCAAATGAGCAGAATAGAAGAATGTACAAGACAAAGGAATACTATCTCCCAAGGCTGTATATGGTTAACGTGACAGTGGGGAAAATAAATTTGAGATATGGTTTATTCGCTTGCATGCATTCAACTATTATAATTGTACAGCCGACCAGAGTAAAAGAATTAACAAAACAGAAATCACTTCCCAGCATATATACAAAACCGAAATAGAAAAGAAAAGGAATTTGGTTTATGCAATATTACCTCTTAGCAACACCCCAAGTTATACATTCGGACAAGTAGATGGTCTCTAAGATGGGGGCTATAGTCCTTATTTTCCTACTCTTCTAAGACCAAGTTCGCAGCTGCATGCAATGAGAGGCTACTCCATCATACTAATTAAAAAATGAGGAACATGGAGGTAAGGAGTATCTCACCTCCTCGATAGATGGTTGCTTCGGCTGGACAAGAAGGAAAATAAGTGGCTGTGAAGTTAAACTTGATTCACTAGATATGTCTTCATCCAACAGGTGAAGAGAGAGGAGATGAAAGGAAGGACATGCAGCTTCAATTTCTCCTATGGTGGTATACGGCGGGACTAGTAAGAGAGGAAAAACAATGTGTTTAAGTGTTTAGTCTCCATATTGGTACTCACGGTTTGTAGAGGAAAAGAGAAGATAGAATGAGTTGAGTCTTTGGTTCTGATTAGAAGGAATAAGTGTCTAGCTTGTTGATTCATTTAACCATGCGCATATGGAGGAGAGATTGATGAGGCTGATTATAGTTCATAATCAAGAGACATATGCGCATAAAGAAGATATGGGAGGAGGTGAGATTTTTGTCCAATAGAAACTCATGCAATCTGCCCACCTCTCTCCTAATGGTTGCATGTTTTCAACAACTGATTGAGTTGGTGTGTTGCAGCAAGCTATCAGCCCTTTCTCTGCTCAAAGTAGCGCACAAGGAAGGGTTTAGGGCTGATTTGCAAGTCCACCTTTGCAAGTAGGTTCAGAATTCTTTTGGCACACCCAATCGCACATGTGGGCTGCATGCAATGGGCAATATTTGTCATGAATTTTGGTTTACACCAATGAGAGGCTGCCTTCTAAGATTTTTAAGATAAGGTGAAGACAATCTAAAAGAATTTGGGCTGAACCAAATTACTCCACAAGGCCTAGAACCTTCGACCATCACAAGGATTTAAGGACCAAAAATGCACAAACCCAAGGTATACTACTTAGGTACAAGTCCATGAAATCATAAGTTCTCAAATCTTTGTTTTCAAATATTTTTAATTCCTTCTATATGTCACTACTAAATTATCCTTGCATCTTTTAACTAAATTTCATATGCCTAAAATAATTCCTTACCTATCTTTAATAATTCAAGTAATTTCCTAAATCAATATTAATCCCATACTAGTAACCATACAAATCGAAAACCAACAAATATTATATGTAATCTGAATTTTCATGCATGCATTCTTATGCCTTAAGGTATTTTATGTATTCTCCTTAATTACGTGGGATGTTACAGTAATTAAGTTATTCCTATACTTATATAAGAATTTCATATGCCTAAAATAGGTACTCACCTTCCAGGGTAATACAATTAATTTCTCTAATTTAATTTAACTCCACTCTAACACAACATTTATTTAATTCGAAGGAGGGTACTCTACCACATACCTAATCGTAATTTAAATAGGTTCCCAATTCGACGGGATGTTACAGATCTCTAAACTAGAAATCTCAGTAAGACAAGGGGTCCTTAAGGATCTTCCACCCCAAGCTCACTTACATGTGCAATATAAGTTCAAAAAGCATTTATATCATTATCAGTTCCAAAACTATGTAGTGCAACAAATATCTATGGCATGTGTGTAATCACTATCTACTGGCTAGAGAAATGTAGGAATACGTCTATTCCCTACATGTAGTACAAGGAACACCGCTTGCACCTCACCCACAGCCTCACCCTCTTGTATGTTCTACATACTCAGGCTTACCGTATAGGTGGAACACCTCCATGCATATCAACAAAGCACTAACATATAATAGCTCAACATCATTTCCAAAACATCAAAAGCATGTAACACAGCATGCATATACCATATCCCCATGGGACATGGTGGAACCACAACATGGCTAAACCGAGGACACGAAAGCTTACCTCTAAGCTAGTTATCCAATGCCACAAGCTCAAAGTCCAATCACAGCAGATCACAATCTGATATGGACCAAATATAAATCAATAAACATGTACCACATGCATACAATTAAAGACAACATATTTTCATTACGTTTTCAAGTCTTAAAGCTTCTAACAAAGCCACAAGCCCTTAATCCCATGATTTTGGCTTAGTTCATTAAATACAGAAGTTCAACTTCATCAATCTAGGGTCTACAAACCCCCAATAGCCTACTGTATGCACAACACAACTACTGTTCTGCGAAATCCCAGAATATCCGGATACTCCTCGGGACCATATCCGGATATGCAATATCCGGATATACAGATTCACATATCCGGATATACAATATCCAGATATCCTAAAACCCCATATCCGAATACACATATCCGGATATCAAATATGTGGATATTACACGGGCAGATATCCAGATATTTCACGACAGAATGCAGTTTCTGCATTTTCGTGAAGATATCCCAAAAAGGTTCCCTTTTACCGATTTTAAACACCTAATCATGCATTTCTAGGCGTGTTCAACATTACCCAACAACAAGTTATCATCTTTAAGACATTAGATGCATCAAGGTACCATTTTTATGCCTTAAAACTCAAGTTAAAGGTTGGTGATCATACAACAGCTCAAAAACAGCAGAGGGAGATGCTCTTGGAGCTCAACACAACCCCTCAAGTCTGACTCAAGGAAGATGGACGAAAATGGCTTCACAAAGGTTGGTTTTTTCTCACCAAAGGTCACCACTTGGACCTCAAAATGCCATGACTATGGCTTTCAACACCCAAACCACCCAAAACCAGCACCCTCACCCACACACAGGGGATGGAAACTCAGAATACACCCTCACACTTCCTCACCATGCATGTTCTTAAGTGTATACAAGCTCAAAGAGGGAAGAAATCAAGTAAAGGTGACAACTTGAGTTCAAAAATGGTGAAAGGAGGCAATGGAATAGTGAACCACCCTCAGCCCACGAAGTGCTTCACGTAGGAATTCTGGTATGCCTAGGGGGAATGGGGAGGGGGGTTTATATAGGGAAGGGAAAGGTAGCCGTTGCACCAAGTTCGCTGCCCACCCCAGCGAACTTGGTGCATGTCTGCCATGTGTCATTGTAGCTGTTACCCACAGTTCGCCTACCTGGCCAGTGAACTTCGCTGCATGTCTGCCACGTGGCTTGACAGGTCGGAATGTGCAGGGGTATTAATTGCACAAGTTTGTTACCTGATGTAGGGAACTTGTGCACCACCAAGAACATGACACATCAGCAAACAGAGTTCGCTACAATGCCCAACGAACTTGCCCACGTGGCATACTGGGAAATAACACCGTTGGCATAACATTTAAGTAAAAAAGATGGGAAACAATGGCATTTTGGTCACTGTTCCTATAATATTAAAGTTATTTTTTTCTTTCTCATAATGGAAAGAAAAATAATAATTTTACTATTATAACTATGTATTACCATAGTACATAATTATTATATTTTACAGGAGATAATTCTCTTTTGCAACATGAGAAAAATAAAAACCTATAAAATAATTTTTTAATGAGCTTTATTTGTTTTATGTTGTTGCACAAATTTTGATTTTGCAGCTGACTCATTGATATTTGTGTCTCATTTTATTTTTTTCTTAATTTTTTTATTTTAAAAATTATGGACTTCACACTAATTGTCTCTATATAATAAGATAAAATTTGTGCAACAACATAAGATAGCTAAAGTCTTTGTTTAACACATAAACTTATGTATTTACTTAATAAAAATTGATGATGTGTGAAATATTTATTAATTTAATAAACATAAGTCTATATAAGAATTTCTCTTTTTACATATATACTATAATATTTACATTTTTTTGTATTTTTCTAGGTGGGAAAAAATAAAAAATGTATTGAAAAAAAAAAGAAAAATGCTGTGTAAATGTGATTATTGATACATCTCTTTGGTTTCTATCTTCTTTCTTTTTCTTTTCAGGCACTGGGCTCTTGCTTCTCTTCCGGTTACCGGGATTCCTCTTATTGCTTTTGGATCCCTGAGTCTTGATAACGTATTGACGCAGTTTTTCTTCTCTGACAAATTTTTCCATAGCATCTCTAAGATCCCAACATTGATCAGTAGTATGCTCCGGTCCATCGTGGAAGGCACAAAATTTAGATTTATCCAAGCCTCCTCTATTAAATATGGTTCGGGGTCTATTTGCCCTTTTCATCTCCGTCATCGCCACTTTCCTCCAAATTTGAGAGCGTGGGGCATTCAACGGTGTGTATTTTTCATACCTTCCAACCCAGTCTCTATCATCCGGGATTCTCCCTCGGGAGTCTTTCTTTTTATTGCCGGTTCGCTCTTTTTCTCTTGGGGTTGGGCTCCTCCTTCTCGGACTCGTTCTTTTACTCTATTCAACTTGCTCATTTGCTATCTCCATGGTTCGAGTTCCAGGTACTTCTTTGAACGGGTCCTAAATTCCTCCAATGTCCTCACAAGATCTTTATAAACCGATTTGGCCAGTCTAGATGATCCATCCAGGCCGGCTACAATGAGGTGGCCGTGGATGTTTTCCTGCAAACCCGGCACTTGTAAGGCAGCATCTTTAAACTAGTTGAGATACCTCTAGACTGTTTCTCTGGGTTGCTGTCGTATCTTCCCAAGTGCAAATTCGGACTTTGGGTGTTTTTTGGTTGTTGCAAAATTCAACAGAAACTTCTCTCCGAATTCTTCAAAGGATCCAATGGAGTTAGCAGGTAGGGTCAAAAACCATTTCTGCATGGCCCCAGTTAAAGTTTATGGCAAATATTCAGGCTATGATTGGTTCATCAATTCCTCGGATATACATGTCTGTGTATGGACCTGTAGGTTCTGACTTCAATCATATTTCAGCAAGTGTGCCGAATCAAAATCCTCCGGGAATGGAGCATTCAATATTTAACCAGTAAAGGGGTTGTTATTGTATTGCCCCTACTGTACTTCCTCTTGTAAGCACTGGGTTCCACACGTCCCTTGACGGGTTGGACATCTTGGTTAAGACATGTACCATCCTTGTTTCTCTGCATATTTGCTCCTGTTGGAGCATTCTGGACCAGAGGTTGCGTGTTTGTATTCTGGTGGTTCATTACATGGCCTCCCGGGTTTGGGCCTACAGTAGTCCCAAGATTTGGTCTCCCTTGGATCTCAGCCTCTGCAATCCGAGCTTGGCCATCCGGGTTGTGATTCCCATCGCGGCCTTGGACCCCTTCTGATCCAGGTCCTCTCATCCCCAACAATCGTTGCTCCAGATCTTGTATTCTCTTCACGTTTATCTCCTGAATTCTCCTGAAATCCTCTTGTCGTTGGAGGTTGTTACGATTTTCCATATCTTTCATACGGCGCAGAATTGCAACAAACGTGTTTTGAGCAAGGCGGGAATCAGGATCTGCAGCCTGTGCAATACGAGCAACAATGTCCACAGGGTTTTGAGGAGGAGGGTTGTTCGAAGCTGGATCTGTAACTCAGTTGTGGGGGGCTGGCGTAAAGGCTGTGTCTGATACATCCTTGCTGATATGGACCGCATCATAGTCTACTTCGTTTTCCGGTTGGTGGTGAGGTTGATTCACCTCTTCCAGAATGGGATCAAACGGCTGATTTGGAGGCTGTGGCTGCTGGCTATTGCTCCTTGTACGGACTGCTATCTCTAATTAGAATCGTGGAAATATCAAATTCTTTCACTTCCCCACAGAGGGCGCCAGTGTTTTGTCTTGAAGACAGAGATGTCTAGCCCAATGGACTAGTGCATTGATCTTGGATCTAGTGCCCTCTCCAAGGTATCTATGGAGAACATACCCTTGAGTCAAGCAGATCACTGTGCACAATAGAACAATAACGACTTTGCCAAAGGGGGGTGTGTGCGCGCACAGTGATAACATAACAGTAAGAGAGAGCGTAACATACCTGTAGGTTTTACCTCTTATTTATATGGTTTACCTGTGGGTAGTAGACTATGGACCTTTAGCCTCTTCCGACGATGGCCCAAGCCCATCCGTCATGATGTCGTATTAGGATTGGTATCCTTGATGGACATCTTTCCATAATTATGCTTGATTTGAATTCTAAATTGCCACTTGTTGGGCCTGTCATTCATTGGGCCCTTATATGGGTCTATAACAATATATATATATATATATATATATATATATATATATATATATATATATATATAACCATCTTGAATAATTATGTCCAACAGCATCCTAAATTTATTTTTATCACAAATATTACTAAAATTAAATAAAAAATAATATATAACACCAAAAAAATAGAGTGCATCTATAGAAGGTATGATTTTGTTTCATGGAGAGTAATCATATTATTATTTCATCTTCAAGCGTCGGATATACCAGTTCATCAAATAACTTTTCAAGCAGTAGGTTGGTATTTTAGCATGTCTACACGCCCTAGATGATCCTAGCTATTAATAGAGACTAGAGTTATGAATTGGTGTATCTTGATATTGACAAATTGTTTTCATTTGCAGGAAAATATCAGAAAACAACAAATGATTTCACTTGAATGTGCTAGCCAGGTAGTAAGGCTGTGCTCTCTTTGTCTCTCTCTCATCATCTCCTTACATTTTCTCTAGGATAAAGCTTATTTGGATATTGGTGGGTTGCTATTGTGCATTTTTTGTTCTCAATTTTGCTTAGCTTTCTATTCTAACAAAAGTTCAGTTTCATTATTTCCACGAAAGCTTACCTCTTTGTAACCGGCTATTAGCTATGCATTCTAAATAATATAAATTCCATTATGCTAATAATTTATCACTTTTTTCTTCTCCAGAACTGATGTGTAAGAATAGCCTTGTAATCCAAGTAATGACAAGATTTTCTAACATACAGTGATAATCCCAATAGACATGCTGAATACTACTTGATGTCATTAGATTCCATACCTATTTAATGTGACCTAATATTTATGTCAGATTATGAATTTAATTTTCATTTTCTGTGAGATATTCCTAAGTATAATTTCAAAATGGGAATTCTTCTATATGAAATGTTAAGCTTGTTATTGAAGACAGTAGGTGATATTAAATCACTAAGAGATTTGAACCCATATAAAGAACAGAATGGAGTAGATGATCAGAATTATCATTGTGTAATAATAGAAAAATTAGAACAGACTTACTTGTCATATAGTTGAGACAAAATGATGAAAATATGTAGAATCAGTGGAATAAACTCCGAGCCCACAGAACGTGTCTCCTTAAGACAATTTGCCCCCTCACTGATGCCAAAGGTTGATGGACACTTGTCTCCAAGGATAGAACAGATTTCGTCTGAAGAGTGGCGGCACAACCAGTCAACAACCCAAACGAACACAACAAAATGCCAGAGGAAATCACACCAGAGTATGAAAAGGAATATGCAAACCGAAAGGAGAGAAAAAATTCCGGCAGAGTTTCAGTGCAGGAAAAAAAATTGGATCCATTTTCTAAAGGTGTCAGTGTCTATTTATAGACAACGTAAGGTCACGTTTCAAAAGGCACCTATTCGACGACGAAACAACACATCCGCTGGACACGAAAAGACACATTCGTTCAACACGAAAAGAAACCCATTCAAGGATGAAATAACATGTCCGTTAGGATGAAACAATATGTCCGTTAGGATGAAACAACACATCCTTTAGGATGAAAAGATACATTTGTTTGTCGACGAAAAGACACACATTTTCACTACCAAACTTCTTAATCCGTTCCTTTAATAAACTAAGATTAGTTTCACTGGCCTTATCACGTCTTTAGGAGCTTATCTTTCATATACACTAGAACATAATGTATATTCAAACTTTTGAATTTCTCAAGAACCTTGGCTATATAGTGAGCCTGTGATAAGGCCAACCCTGAAGATGTTCTATGGATTTTAATACCTAGGATAACGTTTGCTATCCCCATATCTTTCATATCAAACTTACTTTTAAGTAATTCTTTAGGAGCTTGCTTCCAATATCATGTCGTTAATAGTAGTGCTTATATGTTTCTAGTTTGTAAATTTGATGTTTTAGAAATACACGTTAATACGGTTATTGAGTCAAGGGAAGTTACTTTCTTTGAAGACGTATTTTCGTATAAGAAAATACATGAATCAAGTGGTAATAATGATGATCAGGTTGTGATACCTCGGGATGCTACAACTAATATTGATCCTGTAGAGGAGGTAGAAGATGAACTAGACGTAGCAAGAGGCAAAGGACCGCCACATCCTTTGGACTTGATTTTATGACATATTTATTAGAAAATGAGCCTCGGACGTATAAAGAAGCTATAACGTCCCCGGAAGGACCATTATGGGAAGAGGCTATCAATAGTGAGATAGAGTCTATCTTGTCCAACCACACTTGGGAATTGGTAAATCTTCCTTCTGGCAACAAGCCTTTAGGAAGTAAGTGGGTGTTCAAAAGAAAAATGAAAAAGAATGGGCACTATTGATAAATATAAAGCTAGGCTTGTGGTAAAAGGCTACAGGCAACGTGAAGGTCTCAATTATTTCGATACTTATTCACCAGTTACAAGGATAACATCCATTAGGATGTTGATCGCGGTAGCTGCATTGAGTGGATTAGAAGTACATCAAATGGATGTCAAGACCGTCTTCTTAAATGGTGACTTGGAAGAAGAGATATATTTAGAACAACCTGAAGGTTTTAAAGACAATGGGTGATATTATATCACTAATAGATTTGAACCTATGATCAGTATATTCTGTTTTATTATATATAATGTTTCTGCTTTTATTTACTGTGTGATTAATCTGTGTGATTAATTAATCCGTGTGATTAATTTCGAATTCTGTTTGTGTAACAGAAATGGCTAGTGTAAGTGCAAACGCTGCCAATCTTACTGCCTCTGTTCCAATGCATGCTGATAAGCCTGAAAAATTGAATGGAACAAATTTCAAACGCTGGCAACAACAGATGTTGTTCTATTTGACAACTCTGAGTCTGGATCGTTTCCTCAAGGAAGATGCTCCTAAACTGAATGAAGGAGAAGAATCCGACAAGGAAAAGGTTGCTGCCATTGATACTTTTAAGCATTCTGACTTCCTTTGTAGGAACTATATTCTCAATGCTCTGGACAACACATTGTATAATGTGTACTGTACCCTGAAGACTAGTAAAGAACTTTGGGATAGTCTGGACAATAAGTATAAAACTGAGGATATTGCCTTGAAGAAATTCATAGTTGGCAGATTCATGGACTTCAAGATGCAAGACTCCAAATCTGTTGTGAGTCAAGTTGAAGAACTTCAAGTGATTATGCATGAAATTCATGCAGATGGAATGTCTCTTAGTGAGTCTTTCCAAGTTGTTGCTTTCATAGAAAAATTACCGAATTCTCGGAGAGACTTCAAGAATTATCTGAAGCATAAGCGCAAGGAATTGTCACTTGAAGATCTGGTTACAAGATTGAGAATAGAAGAAGACAATAAGATGTCTGACAAGAGGAATGGCAACAATCCTATGATCTCTAAGGCTAATGTAGTTGAAGAGGGATCAAAGTCGAAAAAGAAGAAATATTCTGAAGATGGAAATGCTAAGCAAGGAAAGGGCAAAAAGTTCAAAGGCAACTGTTATAATTGTGGGAATCCTGGCCACCGTGCAAAGGATTGTAAGAAGGAACAAAAGAAAGATCAGAGGAAACCACAAAAGTTCAATAAGAAAAAAGAGAGCACTCAAGCCAATATGGTTGACATTGCTGATTAGGTTAAAGAACTGAATCTGGCAGCAGTGGTGATGGAGTGCAATCTGATGGGAGACTCTAAGGAATGGTGGGTGGACACTGGTGCCACCAGACATGTCTGTTCAAACAAGGGGATGTTCTCCTCCTATACTCCCACTGATAATGATGAGAAACTTTATATGGGTAACTCATCTACTTCAAAAGTTGAAGGTGTGGGCAAAGTGGCTTTGAAGATGACATATGGCAAGATGGTGACACTAAATGATGTGCTCCATGTGCCTGATATTCGCAAGAACCTAGTTTCTGGATCTCTGTTAAGCAAGAATGGCTTTAAACTTGTATTTGTTTCTGATAAGTTTGTAATTACTAAGAATGATGTGTATGTTGGAAAGGGCTACCTTAGTGAGGGCTGTAAGAACCGACACCGTTAATTAAGGAAATTAATTAAATAAATGTGAGAATTAGGAAATAATTTTATAATTGACCCTAATAATTATTATTAGGCTTAAATAATTATAGTAAGTGAGTAATAATACTGGAAGTCGCTTTTCTGACGAAAAGTGCAGATACCGATTCTGCTACTCGGTATAAATGCGCACCGACGAAGTATCCTGGAAAATTATAATAAGTGCATGAATATTCTTAGAATAATATGTAGGACTTGTAAAACAAGTTTCAAGTAAAAATAATGAGAACTGGTGCCAGAACTGATACTGGCTATGGAAAAGCGCGTACCGAAAAGGTTCAGAATCCTAAGTTTGGGATTAAATTTCTAAGCGTAGCAATTAGCGCTAATACAGTGCGATTAACACTTAAGTGACCATATATACCTAGTGGCACATGATCCTAGGTCATTTTGTGCACCTCTACGTAGCATTTTCTGGAGCCTTTGAAGTCAGCCACCCCTGCCACCTTCCTCTCCATCTTTGTGAGCCAAAGAGCCACCTTTCTTCATGAAACCTTTACCTAAACACCATTGTTGAGTGAGCTTTGGTCTTGTGAGTGTGAAAAGTGCTCCTTTTCTGAGTTGTGAGCACTGTCTTGCGAGGGTTTTGGGGCTGAGTTCCTTTGCTTGGGTTGTGGAATCCTTTTTTTTGGTGGTTGGTACTCCAAGAAGCAATCTTTGTGAAGAAAAGACCTTGCTTGCTTGGTATTTTCGTGCCTTTGTGAAGTCAGAACTGTAGAGGATGATTGGTGAGCTCTAAGAGCCATTGTTGCTCTGTTTTGAGCTTGGGTAAGTGTCACTTACCTTGATCATGAGTTTTAATGGTTAAAAATGGAACCTTGATGCATGTAATGGATTAAAGTTGATAACTTAAGGTTGGGTAAGGTTAAACACACCTAGAAATGCATGTTTAAGCTTATGAAATCGTGAAATGAACCACCTTTGGGAAGGATATCTCGCGAAATGCAGAACTGCATTCTATCGCGAAATATCCGGATATGATATCCGGATATTGATATCTGGATATGGTGTCTTGAGAAATTCGAATATGGATATCCGGATATGGATATCCGGTTATGATATCCGGATATGATATCCGGATATGATATCCGGATATGGGATATCCGGATATGGCCCCGACACATATCCGGATATTATGGGTTTGCGTGAACAGTAACGGTACTGTTCATACAGAACTGAGTTATGGGTTTGTGGACCCTAGATTGATGCAGTGGGACTTCTGTAATGATGAAGTGAAGTCAAAATCTAAGTGATTAAGACTTGTGGCTGAAAGTCAAAATTGGCTGCACAAAGGTCCCACCTTGATGCGCCTACTTGAGGGTAAAAACAAAATAAATGGTCTTTGATGCGGAAGCATAGACAATCTATGCGCCTCATGTTTTAGGATCTGCCCGTTAAACATGTAGGGTTTAAAATTCATACCTTTTCACTTGAAGGTGTCAAAATGGATGACTCCCTTTAACAGTAATCCACACGGCTACCTCTTGGTTGCTTCTGAGAAACGCTTTCTCCCTGAACCCTCCCTTTCCTTGGAAGCTCGCTAGGCTGCGGCAAGGTGGAGGCTTTAAAGTGTTTTTGTTTATTTTTCTCAAGACTGTAATGTTGTCTTGAGGTTAGGTGAGAGGACCAATAATGGAGGAAGAGAGATGAAGAGAAAAAGGGGTGGCCAAAATTAGGATTTTAGTCCAGAGAGGCGCTGTATATCTTGATCTGAAGAAAAAGACGTTACTTTAACGTGGTTCAGCAAATCTCTTAATCAGCATTAAGAGATGGACGTTACATTAACGTTTCCTCATCAAATCCCTTAATCAGCATTAAGAAATGGACGTTACATTAACGTTTCCTCATCAAATCCCTTAATCAGCATTAAGAGACCGACGTTACATTAAATATAATTTTATTTAAATTCATAATTCAAATAAAATAGAAATAATAAATCTCTATCTAATCATATTAGATACAGATAAGGATAATTCAAAACTATCCTTAATTACCTAACCTCTTGAATTTAAATAAAATTAAATTCGATTTTATCCTAGCCCGCAATTTAAATTTGAATTCAAATTCAAAATTCGAAAATTCAAAATTCAAATTCAAATTTCGAATTGCGCCAAAAACTTATTTTGGCCAAGTCAAATATTTGACTTGCTAGGATTCATGGCCCAATACCGTATTGGGCCTACTAACACATTTGGGCTTATTAATAGAAAAATTAATCTTTCACTAATAGTCCAAAGGCGCATGATGATATTGGACTTGGAGTTCAACTCCAACCCAATTACACCTATAGTCTTGAAAAATCCAATAACACTTATTGGTCCAAACTTGCTAAATGTAAGCAATCAAGAATTACCTTAGTGTGTGACCCATTAGGCTCAATTAGTCACTGACATAAATAAACTTGAACCAATTAAACTCTTTTAACAGGCCCAATTTATCTAATGACCACATAAGACACTAGCAATGCTCTGCAGCCCCAAAACTAATTGAGTTGATCAAGTGATCTACCTTTCTAATTTGGATACCGTGCCGGCATCATCCCTCACAACGTCATTCACATTTAGTCGAGAGCAATGATAGAGTATCATCTCTCTTTATTGACTAAATGTAATATTTCACAGGAACTAGAAATCTTCTTCCATTGACTCTAAGATAGATCATGACTCTTCATGATCTCTTACTATGCATAGATTCCCGAATCAACTAGAAGTCATCCAAGCCCTACCGGTCTTGTGAACGACTAATCCCTTATAGGGGATTGTGAAGTCCTTTCGGCATGTTCATCTATACTCATGTATTCGAGTCATACCCAAGAGTACACTATTCTCCCCATTTTTCAGGCGGATAAAGTTGTACAGTCAAAGTATAACTCTAGGACATAGTATTCGATGACATCCTTAAGTCTAGGATGATCTGCACTACCAAACGATGAGAGACTTTACAAATCCAATGATACTCTCTATAATGAATCCTTGTGGAGTCTCTCGGTGGGTCAGTTCAGTGCTATCTGTTCTCTAACAGATCCACCCACGACATCACCTAAAGCATCACCTAAAGCATCACCATGCCTGCATTCCATGAGGTTCCTACCTCGTATCTTTATACAAGTAAATGACATCGTACTAGTCTTATTGAGATCACCAATACCCTTTCTTGGTGATTCAAGACCAGGAACAGATTTTAGATAATAGACATACAGTGTCCTCGAGTCCTCATGATCATGATCCCTATCATAGATCCCCGAGTGAACACCTGTTCTATTCATAGGGTCTTTATCTTTATTCACATATTAACAATAAAATATTGGCGAGACATAAATATGATAAAGATAAAGTTTGCTCAAATTTATAAATCATGAAATACCACTTCGAAAAAGGTGTTCATCTGATAAAACAGATTGTCTCTTGGACACCTATATACTAACAGTGGCTTTGCGAGAAGCCTTAAGACATGAAACGTAAAAGAGAAGCGTTGTCTTATGTTATATGCTTATGAGCTATGGTTGTTGATATGATTGCAGGTCCAAATCAGATTGTGATTCTGCTGTGTTTGGACGTTGAGCTTGTGTGGACTCTTTGCTTGGATAGTTAGCTTGCAAGGTAAGCTTTCGTGTCCTCGGCTTAGCCATTGTTTGTTCCACCAAGTCCCATGAAGGGATGGTTATATGCATGATGTGTTTTCATGTATTGTTTTATTAAAATTCTATGGAGCTGTTAAGTGCAAAATGCTTATGATATGTATGTGGTGTTTCGCCTAGCCAGGAAGCCATGGGGTTGTCCTGGGGCAGGGGGTACAGCATGGGCTGGTACTGTGTGGGTAATAGACGTATTCCTGCACTTCTCTGATCAGTAGAATAGTTATAACACACATGACGTGATTATCGGCTGCATTGCACTGTTTTAGAACTTATTCTGTTTAAATGCTTTTGGAACTTATATTGCACATGTAAGTGAGCTTGGGGTGGAAGATCCTTGAGGACCCCTTGCCTTACTGAGATTTCTTGTTTAGAGATCTCACCCAACGTTTGGGGACACTTATTTCAGTTTCAGGTAATTTGGGGGCTGATGCATCTGGCTACAGGAGGCCGGAGCTTAGGTGATTATATATGCCGTATGCTGACATGACTGAAAGATAGAGCCTTGAAGGTCGTAGGCATATGAGGATGAAAACAAAATTTTTTCAAGTGGAAACACACGTACCAATCAAGATACATACTCTAGGACAGAGAGATACCTTGTTCGTAACTCAAAACTCGAAGGTGATCAGTGTTAGGCTTGAAGGTTCAAACCCTCTAATGTTGATCCACACCACCCTTTGTCAAGACGCAAGAACTCTTCTTGAAAAGCCACCAATTCTAACACCACAAGGAGCAAGCTAGGCGTCCCTTGTGAAGAGGTAGGAAGCTCGGTTTTATTATGTTTAGAAGAGAGAATTTCAGGCATAAAACTCACACAAAGTAGCGCATAAATTGTAGAAGAGAATGGCCTTTTTATTTTTTAAAAACCCTAAGGAGAATATCACAAAAAGGAAAACACTTAAGGAGATGAAAGAGGAATAAATTTGAATCAGATTTTTTCACCAAAAATTTGATCATGGAGCGCCCCTTTTGTGGAGGAAAGAGTGGAGTTGTTGTAAATCAAATCTAGTCAACAAACTCCTATCCTATCCTCTTAAAACTAAGTCTGCACCTAGTCAATATTTTGACCCAATAACCATTATATGATCAGCCATATTGTGCGCCCCAATCAGCCCAAAATCATTCCAAAAATATTGATTAGTTGCAATTCAAATTGAATCAACTAAATCAAATATTTCCACAACCAACCAAATCTGAATGGAGTTTGATTTGTTGATTGAATGACCATCATTAAGCCACCAAATCAGCGCCCCAATCATCTTTGATGATGTCTGATATGCCTTCAGCATATGGGTAAATTCAAGTCAAAAAATGGAAGATTAATTGTTAACCTGAGTAAAAAGGCAAAGTTTAATGTTGTTTTTATGAAATTTCAAATTCGGGATTGTTCAACTAATTTTATGCTGATTTTTGTAGGAAAAGCATACAAAATTGGAGTTAAACGGAAACTTGCTAAAATGGAGATCCACGTTCATAGTGTGGATTCCACGCTGATGGCGTGGAGATTCAGAAGCAACCACGTTCTTGGCGTGGAACTGACGCTTAGAGCGCCAGTTTGCGAAAGTCAGAGACCGTGTTTTAAGAAAGGGCAGTTCTGGAAAATGGAGGGAGAGACTATAAAAACAAGGTTTTATGACAGAAACATCACTTTTAACGGCAGAGAACAAGGAAAACAAGGATTGCTTCAGAAGGAGAGCTCCGGAGAGAGATTCATCTTTATCTTTATTCTTCCATTCTTTCATTCCAAGTAACATTGAATATTGATTTTTCAGCCATGACAATGGTTGGCTAAGTTACTTTTATTGTAGTTAGGGTCACAAACCCTATGTGAACCCTTGTTACGGCGGATTGGTTTAATTCTACTCATTTATATAAAGTTCTTTATCTTTACCTTGTGCGAAATTTATATTCTCTTTATTAGAATTGATCAATCTGATAGTTGAGGATAGCTAGATAGGAATATTGGGGTTTTCATCCTGAAAGGGGATAGGATAACGGTTTGTATGCATGCTAGGAATAGATGTGTATTGAATTGCAGATGTTTGAATTATCGTGTTCATTGCTTAATTCTCATGAGGGGTTGCTAAGGGATTATGATTCCAATTGAGATTAAAGGGTTAAATTGCCAAGGGATTGGAATTTAACTAATCAATTTTAGATGATAATTATCTGAGTATTTATATAATTGAATATTTTTAAATCAATCCAAAGTAATAAGTGGGGATCATAAGGTGAGTGCGCTCTGGCTACAATGTTTTTCTCATTTTTATAAATCAATTCATTCTTGTTCTTATTTTTATTCTTCATCACAGAAAAATTACAAAAACAAGTCTTTATTTCAGTTCTCAATTTTACACAACTCGACATTATTTGTCACAAACAAACTCTTGTGAACTTTTCAATTCTTGAAAGGAATATTAATTGATATTCGACCTAATCCCTGTGGAGACGATACTCTACTTACTTTCTATATTACTTGTGCTATCGGTATACTTGCCGGAGAGCATCAATGTTCAAAGATCTCCTCTTGATACTTGGGATTTGATCTTGACAATTTAAATTCAAAATTCAAATTCATAATTTAAATTTTAAATTTAAACATTAGATAATTAATTTAACTAATTAAATTAATTAATAATGTCTTGGACCATCCAAGCCCATTACAACAATCCATGCGCCCTTTTCCCTCTAAGGTGGGCATCCAAACTTCTTCTTGGGCTAACAACCATTATTAAGCCCAAAACCTTTAATGCTATAATGTCAAGACAATAAGGTTTTAGTGTGTGACCCATTAGGACCAACTTAGACACTGACATAAATGGACTTGGGCCCAATAAGACCACAACACATTTAATGACAACACAGAGCACTGGCAATGCTTTGTTTCCCCAGAGCTAGTTAGGTTAATGACATGATCATCCTATTAAATGTATTTGGTTACCATATGTATTTCTTTTCGTCTCGGTTACCTTTCCATTAAACCTAGGGTGAGGAGATGTATCAACTTTGCGGTTTAGGGTAAGCTTTAATTCGAAATAGGAAATCTCATGATCTCTTTTACTATGCATAGATTCCCGAGTCCCGTAAATGTCATCCCAATTTCTCCGGTTTACAGATAACCTAATCCCTCACAGAGATTTGACGAATTCCTTCAGCTTATCACCCTAGGCTTGTGTTCTTTCAGGACATGCCCAAAGGTATACCTATGAATCTCCATGTTTCAGGAAGACGAGGTATACAATCAAAACATGCATCTAGAACATAGTCTAGGTGAAAACTTCTGGTCTAAGGAAAGACATACCCAAATAATAAGAAGCTACTCTAATGATACTATTTGTGAGATTTCCTCATAGAGCCTCTTTGTGGGTCTGTTCAGTGCGAGCTATACCCTTATAGGTCCACTCACGACTTTAGCTAAGACTTCTCCATATCTATAGCTCATGAGGTCTTTACCTTGTATCTGAATATAAGTAGATAAGTCGTGCTAGTCTTACCCGAGATTACTGATCCCAATTCTCAGTGTCTCTAGACTAGGAACATAAAATTAGGAATAAACATCTGGTATCCTAGAATCCTCATGATCGGGATCTCATCACAGATACTCAAGAGATACCTATTCTATTCCAAGGGGTTTATCCAGTTACTCATATAATATATAAACAATGACATTGAGACAAAATATGAAACAGGATAAATAGTGCTTAAGATTTATTTGCGAGAATAAAAAAGGTACACAAATGTCCTAATCTAATCAAAAGATTGTCTTTAGGACATCCATATACTAACAAGCTCCCACTTGGCCTAGAGCCAATCAGACCTAAGACGTATACCCAAAGCCTCATAATGACAATTATGTTTTCTCTGAGAAACAGCCTTCGTCAGAGATTCAGCCAGGTCATCATCAGTGGGAACATAATCCATCTTTACATCCATCCTATCAATGATTTCTCTAATCAGGTGATATCTGCGGAGCACGTGCTTAGATCTTTGATGAGACCTAGGTTCCTTTGACTGCGCAATGGCTCCTGTGTTATCGCAAAGCAACTGTATGGGCTCATCCACGCTTGGAACCACCCTTAGTTCAGATATGAACTTCTTGATCCACACGACCTCCTTACCCGCTTCTGAAACATCTATGTATTCAGCTTCTGTCGTTGAATCTGTTGTAGTCTCCTGCTTGGAACTCTTCCAAGACACTGCCCCACCATTTAAGGTGAATACGAACCCTGAGTGTGACTTGCAGCCATCTTTGTCACTCTAACAGCGGGAATCAGTAAATCCTTTCACTGAAAGCTCATCCACCCCACCATAGACCAGAAATACATCCTTAGTTCTTCTTAAGTACTTAAGGATGGTCTTGACTGCTGTTCAGTGACCCTCACCAGGGTCAGACTGGTATCTGTTCGTAATGCTCAAAGCATATGAGACATCTGGTCTCGTACATATCATGGCATACATGATGGATCCAATAGCCGAAGCGTATGGAATTCCACTCATGCGATCCTTCTCAGGCTGTGACTTAGGACACATAGCCTTGGAAAGATGTACCTCATGACTGACGGGAAGAAAACCCTTTTTCGACCCTTCCATGTTAAACCTCTTTAGCTTCTTGTCAACATACGTGGTTTGAGATAAACCCAACAGCTTCTTGGATCTATCTCTTAGATCTTTACCAAGTATAAAGGCCGCTTCTCCCAAATCCTTCATGGTGAAGCTTTCTGAAAGCCATTCTTATGTTGTTTGTAATGTGGGGATGTCATTTCCTATTAGTAATATGTCATCTACATAAAGTACCAGGAAAACGACATTACTCCCACTAACCTTCTTGTAAACACAAGGTTCATCCTCGTTCTTGATGAAACCGTTACTTCTAACGTCTTCATCAAAACAAATATTCCAACTCCGTGATGCCTGCTTTAGCCTATGTATCGACCTTTGCAGTTTGCATACCATATGATGTTGGCCTTTGGCTTCAAAACCTTCAGGTTGTGTCATGTACACTTCCTCCTTCAAGAATCCATTCAAGAAGGCGGTCTTGACATCCATTTGCCAAATTTCATAGTCGTGATATGCTGTTATGGCAAGCATGATCCTAATAGATTTGATCATAGCAACTTGTGAGAAAGTCTCATCATAGTCAACTCCTTGTCTTTGACGATATCCTTTCGCAACTAACCTAGCTTTGTAGGTTTGAACGTTGCCATTTGCATCAGTCTTTCTTTTAAAGACCGATTTATTACCGATAGGAACTATTCCTTGCGGTTTTGGAACTAAGGTCCATACCTTGTTTTGATGCATCAAATCTATTTCAGGTTCCATGGCTTCAAGCCATTTAGAGGAGTCAACATCCTTGACTGCCTCCTCATAGTTACTAGGTTCATCATCCTCGACGGTTTGTTGATTCTCAATCACAAATCCATACCTCTCAGGTGGATGGATGACCCTACTAGACCTACGGAGTTGTGTGTTCACTTTTCCATTGGAGAACGTCACCTACGGAGCAGACTCGGGTTCCTCAATCTGTTCATGTGGTCCTTGAACTTCTTCAAGATCAATTTTGCTCCCACTGGCTCCTTGAGAGATCAAATCTTTCTCAAGGAACTCATCATTCTTGGACACAAACACTTTATGTTCTTCCAAGGAGTAAAAGTAGTATCCCTTAGTACCTTTGGGATACCCCACAAATAGATATCTAGTACTCTTAGCACTAAGTTTGTCTGATGCCAACGTTTTGACATATGCTGGTGATCCCCATACCCTGAGGTAACTTAGGTTGGGTCTCTTACCATTCCATATCTCATATGGTGTGGTCTGAACAGATTTAGATGGCACCCTATTTAGAAGGTATGCCGTTGTGTCTAAGGCATGTCCTCAAAAAAATTTTGGAAGTTGAGTCTCACTCATCATAGACCTCACCATGTCTAACAAGGTCCGTTTCTCCTTTCTGAGACACCATTTTGGTGTGGTGTGTAAGGTGCAGTAAGCTGCGAGAGAATTCCATTTTCTACATAATCCTGAAACTCACTAGCCCTATGACTTTAAAGCCCTTTGGGCTTGTGACGAGTCATTTTCCCAGCTAGACAAGACTCACATTGTCCATAGGATTCCAAATCCATGAAATCTAGGTATCTATTTGCATGCTGTAACACCCCGTGTATACTCAGAATATTATCATTACATCGTATTAAGCGGTGCTTAATTAAAAATGCGGAATATTCTTTTTCTTTTCAGTTATGACGTCATTATCAATTACCAACTTGATTACTTAATCAATTTCATAAAATATCGCCTGTATATAAAATTGCAATAAGACATCTACTGAAATACCTCAATATATAGATAAAGTGTGTATCTAAATCACGACATTACA
This sequence comes from Gastrolobium bilobum, assembly GCF_033153095.1. Lineage (NCBI taxonomy): Eukaryota > Viridiplantae > Streptophyta > Magnoliopsida > Fabales > Fabaceae > Gastrolobium > Gastrolobium bilobum. The sequence continues at coordinate 77,877 of NW_026896846.1, read as the reverse complement.
TCAAGTAATCCGGACAATATCCTGATACATTATTACAACTCCCAAAAGACTCAAGTCATAATCAAGACATAATAATACTATGTGTCATGGACAATCCCCATGCTCACCAAATAAACATAGTAAACAACAAGTCTCAACATCAAACTCCAAAACATAAACTGAAACTATAAGCATAAAAGCAGCATGCAAATCCAGCATCCAATCATGTCAGCATAATATAACAGCAATCTAACTCAGCTCCTGCCTCCTGCCGCCTGAGGTCTCAACATTTCCTGACCCTGAAATAAGCATTCCCCAAACGTGGGGTGAGATCTCTAAACTAGAAATCTCAGTAAGACAAGGGGTCCTCAAGGATCTTCCACCCCAAGCTCACTTACATGTGCAATATAAGTTCAAAAAGCATTTATATCATTATTAGTTCCAAAACTATGTAGTGCAACAGATATCTATGGCATGTGTGTAATCACTATCTACTGGACAGAGAAATGTAGGAATACGTCTATTCCCTACATGTAGTACAAGGAACACCGCTTGCACCTCACCCACAGCCTCACCCTCTTGTATGTTCTACATACACAGGCTTACCGTATAGGTGGAACACCTCCATGCATATCAACAAGGCACTAACATACAATAGCTCAACAACATTTCCAAAACATCAAAAGCATGTAACACAGCATGCATATACCATATCCCCATGGGACATGGTGGAACCACAACATGGCTAAACCGAGGACACGAAAGCTTACCTCTAAGCTAGCTATCAAATGCCACAAGCTCAGAGTCCAATCACAGCAGATCACAATCTGATATGGACCAAATATAAATCAATAACATGTACCACATGCATACAAATTAAAGACAACGCCTTTTCATTACGTTTTCAAGTCTTAAAGCTTCTAACAAAGCCACAAGCCCTTAATCCCGTGATTCTGGCTAAATCCATTAAAAACAGAAGTTCAACTTCATCAATCTAGAGTCTACAAACCCCCAATAGCCTACTGTATGCACAGTACAGCTACTGTTCTGCGAAAACCCAAAATATCTGGATATTCCTCGGGACCATATCCGGATATTCAATATCCGGATATCTCACTGTGCATATCCGGATATCCAGAATCCCATATCCGGATACCAAATATCCGGATATCCAAAACCCCATATCCGGATATCACATATCCGGATATTGCTCGGGCACATATCCAGATATTTCACGACAGAATGCAGAAACTGCATTTCGTGAAGATATCCTTCCAAGGTTGGGTTTTTACCGATTTTAAACACCTAAACATACATTTCTAGGTGTGTTTGACATTACCCAACGTTAAGTTATCATCTTTTAACCTTTACATGCATCAAGGTTCCATTTTTACGCTTAAAGACTCAAGATCAAAGGTAATGAAGCTTACCAAAGCTCAAACTCAGAAAAAGGGTGCTCTTGGAGCTCACACAACAGCTCCAAGGTTCTGTCTCTCACAGAACACGAAAATACACACCAAGGAGGGTCCTTTCTTCACAAAGGTTCTCCTTGGAGCTCCAACAACTCAAGGAAGAAGCTCACACACTCCCACAAGGCAGTCCAGACTCCAAACAGCCTCCACACAGCCACCACACTCAGGAAAAGAGCTCCTTTCACACTCACAATGATCTCTCCCACTCACCCAAGGTACAAAGTGAAGAGAAAAGGAGGAAGAGAGGTCACAAAGCTCACAAAATGGTGGTGAAGCAATGTAACAGTGGAACCAGCAGCTGACCAGCCCCTCACCCACGTAGAGAAACTGTTTTCTAGGGTTTTGTGCCCTTAATAAGGGTATATATAGCCCACTTAAAGATTAGCACACAATATTAACTTTAATTGCAATGCTTAGCATTTTAATCCCAAACTTTGTATTATGAAACTACATATTTTTCTAAGATTTGTCATATTTTTCTTATATTTTTCTGAGCAACTTTCCGGTACGCGCTTTTCAAAGCCAGTACCGGTTTCTAGCACCAATTCTCATTATTTGGACTTGAAACTCGTTTTGCAAGTCCTACATGTTATTCTAGTAATTATCATGCACTTACTTTAATTTTTCGGGATACTTTTTCGGTACTCATTTATACCGACTAGCAGAACCGGTATCTGCACTTTTCTTCCGAAAAGCGACTTCAACATTCTTAATCACTTATTATGATTATTAAGCCTCATAAATAATTATTAGGGTCAATTATGGAATCATTTCCTATTTTTTCTTAATTAATCAATTAAATACTGTAATTAACGGTGCGGGTTCTTACACATGCATCCTAGACAATCTTGTTTCGTTTATATGCCCTAGTCTATAGTGCCAAAGATAAGATTGATTATTTGTCCTAGGTCGTTTCACGTTTACATTGAGCACTTCAGTTCCCATTTCCAAAACATATAAGCCGTTTATTAAAGAAGCAGTACCAAAAACAATATCATTCAAAATGATAGAAAATGTTCCATCCCTAATAGTGAAAGCAAAACCATCTTGTTCTAAACAAGAAATAGAAATAATGTTTCTAGAAATGCTAGGAATATAAAGACAATTATTCAAATGCAATAAAAGGCCCGTAGGCAAAATGAGGTCGGTATCTCCAACAGCATGAGCAACAACTCTTGCTCCATTACCAACGCGGAGGTCCACCTCGTTCTTCTCCAATCTTCTTGGGCTCCTAAGCACCTGCAACGAATTGCAAATATGAGAACCACATCCGGTATCTAATACCCATGAAGTTGGATCAGCACAAGAATACTTTATCTCAATCATGTAAATACCTGAGGTAGAAGCATCACCATGCTTCTTGTCCTTCACACTCTTCAGGTAGTCTGGACAATTCCTCTTCCAATGGCCTTTCTTGCCACAATGGAAGCACTCAGCATCGCTTTTTTCCTTGGGTGCATTCTTACCCTTCTTTTTGCCTTTCTTCTTCTTGGGCTTACCCTTGGCCTTAGAAGGCCAACCAATCAGAAGAGCTTGTGTCTTATCTTTCTCGATAGACACTTCAGCAGTTGTTAACATACTTAACAACTCAGGCAAGCTCACAAGCATCCCATGCATATTGTAATTCATAATGAATTGACTGAAGGAAGGTGGAAGTGAGGTGAGGACTAAGTCATTACTTAGTTCGACATCCATCACGAAGCCTAGATTTCCTAGCCTCTCAATGAGCTCGATCATCTTAAGAACATGACTGCTCACAGACATGCTCTCAGACATCCTGCATGAGAACAATTCTCTAGAGGCCTCATACCTCTCATGCCTGCCTTTAATATCATACAACTCCTTGAGATGTAAGATAATAGAGGGAGCATCCATATACTCATGTTGTTTTGCAGTTCAGGCGACATGGATGCCAACATAATGCAAACCTCCATCACATTGTCATCCATGTGTTGTTTATGAGCTTCAAAATCAAAATCTTCATAACCAACTTCCCCTTCCTTAGGAGCTATGGGTAAATCAGCATCTAGAACATAAGCTATCTTTTCGGCCCTAAGAACAATTCTCAAGTTCCGATACCAGTCCATAAAGTTTGAACCAGTCAGTTTGTTCGTATCGAGTATAGAGCGCAGTGACAGTGGATTAGTCATTCTAAAAACTGAAAAGATGTAAAGATAAATTAATTAATTAATATTGTCATGTAATAAGAACAGATTATTAAAGACTTTTAAATAATACGCCCCTCCCAATATTTTATCCAAGTCAATGACCCTTAACTTTGACTTAGGGTTATTCTACTTTTAGATTTTACCTTAGTGGGATTTTAAGAGTGCGATCATTTATTTTAACCTTCGTCTGAGACCGCAAGATTAAATTAAATAATGGGCTGATCCTTATCAACAGTATCTCATACCCTCTCTTAACATTAGGTTGACAACTCCTTGTCACTTAGTGGTGCATCTTATGCAACCAACCTAGCACTATTACCCTAAGCACATGAGCCCGGCTGGGCCTGCAACTCATGAACTCAGTTAAGCACTAACTAGCACCCTAAGTGTCTAACACTTCTAATACTTCTCTCACTCAACGAAACAGTGGGTCCCAACTGAGTTGTGGAGCACCACTATTTAGAGGAGGTTTGAGTAATATTGGTGGTGGGAGGTAATCATGCACTTAATAATTGATTCCTTTAAGGGTTCCTTTTATTTAGGGTTTACTATGTCTCATCAAACACGTATGTATTATTATCATGCTAGTCGTAACCTATGTCAAACATCTATCGGATTACACTAGTCGTAATTGGACGTGCATAATAATACATACAAATGTGATTTGTCCAATTCATGCATACTAGTCATTTTAAAACATAAAAGCATACATCCGTGATACACTATCTCATGCATACTAGTCGTTTTAAAACATACAAGCATATAAAACAGTTTTATTTGAAACAGTCATGGTGCTCGCGCATTCTTCCATCTTGCTTCTTAGACCACGGCTTCTACTCGTCTAAACGCCATTAGCTTAATTCTCTAATTACAAAATAATTAAAGAAACTCCAAAACATCTTTGGAGGGACAAATGAAGATACAAAAATTTAAAATTCAAATTTACATCTCTAATTTAAATAGAGCAAAATTACACCTTTAATTTAAAATTTAAAATTTAAATTCGGGCACCATGACGATCCCCTTCCAATTTGCACCTGAAATGTTACACAACTTGCAAGCACACAATTTTATATTAAATATATTCTCACATATATTTTGATAATTTAACAATTAAAATATCAAAACAAGAATCAAAATTCAAAATTTCCTAATTTTCTCCAAATGGCCGAATCATGCATCTTTATACATAATTCAAATCTTTGTCAATTCTTTCTCAAAGAACACAAAAATTAAATCATACATATAACTATAATCTCAATATGGCAGAACCATTAGGGGTGTTCATCAACCGATCCAAACCGATTCAAACCGCGGTAACCAAACCGAAAAACCGATAACCGAATAAACCAAAAACCGAAAAACCGAGAACCGAATAAAAACCGCAAATTTTAATTGGATTGGATCGGTTTTCGGATGGGTTGATGAAAACCGATCCAATATATTAATTCTCCTCTACCTACTTGGGTCTTTTCTCCCATCATAGCCCAAAATTTTTTAAACCCAAGACTTATTACCCATCAACTAAACCCAAGAAAAAACCTAGTAACATCTCATCAACAAAAATTTATTTGTGTAAAGCTTCATATCTCATTGCCAAAAAGAAAACTATATTATCATTTACTCTTCTATTTAATTTTTTTTTTTACAAAGCCTATTATACCAAAAATGTTATTTGCACAATAACCATAAAACAAATTTTACGATTTTTAAAAAACCGAAAACCGATCCAATCAAAACCGAAAAAAATTGGATCGGATCGGATCGGATTTGAAAAAAAATCCAAACCGAATGGATGATGACATGATCAAACCGAAGAGATTGGATCGGATGATTTTTGCTTCCAAAACCGATCCAATCCAGACCGCGAACACCCCTACGAACCATACATGCTCATTTTTTAGAAATTTTATCACAAATTTTTTTAACAATTCAAACAAAATCAAGAACCCTTCTTTTATACATGTAGTCGAGATATGCCATAAGCTCATGGAGAAAACAAGGCATTTCAATATTCACATCATGGCCGAATCATATTCTTTTCCAAAAAAAATGTTTCTTTTGAAACTTTCACAAAGAATCATAAGGAAACAAAACCATGAGTACACATAGATATATGAACATCATAATCATATTAATCAAGTTCATGAAAGAACAATCTTTAACATTTTATATCCACATGCAAAGAATCAATCTTTAACATCTTTAAAGAATTTTTTACCGTGAAGAATAAATGTGAGTAAATACCCTTTTTGGTCCCTAACAAAAAAACACGATCCCCACTTTAGTCCCTTACAAAAATAAATTAGTCAGTTAGTCCCTAACAAATTCAAAGTGGGCCCATTTAGTTGAAATCGTGGTCCCTCACAAATTCAAAAAAAACACATATTAGTCACTCAAAATGACTAAAATCGGTCCACTTTGAATTTGTTAGGGACTAATTGACTAATTTATTTTTGTAAGGGACTAAAGTGGGGACCGTGTTTTTTGTTAGGGACCCAAAATGATATTTACTCGATAAATTTTTACAAACAAAGTACCATCACCCGTCTATGGTAAAGCAATCGGGCTTTGATACCAGTTGAAAGATAGAGCCTTGAAGGCCGTAGGCATGTGAGGATGAAAACAAAAATTTTTCAAAGCGGAAACACACATACCAAACAAGATACATACTCTAGGACAGAGAGATACCTTGTTCGTAACTCAAAACTCGAAGGTGATCAGTATTAGGCTTGAAGGTTCAAACCCTCTAATGTTGATCCACACCACCCTTTGTCAAGACGCAAGAACTCTTCTTGAAAAGCCACCAATTCTAACACCACAAAGGAGCAAGCTAGGCGTCCCTTGTGAAGAGGTAGGAAGCTCGGTTTTATTATGTTTAGATGAGAGAATTTTCAGCCATAAAACTCACACAAAGTAGCGCACAAATTGCAGAAGAGAATGGCTTTTTTATTTTTTAAAAACCCTAAGGAGAATATCACAAAAAGAAAAACACTTAAGGAGATGAAAAAGGAATAAATTTGAATCAGATTTTTTCACCAAAAATTTGATCATGAAGCGCCCCTTTTGTGGAGAAAAGAGTGGAGTTTATCAACATATAAGCAATTTATACATAAATCAATGCATTCTTTTAAAAGAATATGTATGTCCCACAACCAATTTTGCTAAGAAACATTTATGGCCATTATGTTACCGTGCATTAAGACAAAGCATTTCATGTATTTGAAATACAAATGCACGATCCTCGAGACAAAATTGTATATATATATATATATCAAAACTTGAAACCAATTGTAACATCCCGCAAATTTAGGAAATTATATAATTGTTGGTTAGGAACATAGAAGCTTACTTTGAACTCGAAAAATATATATTAATTCGGAGTGGGCTTAACTAAACCACGGAAATTATGCCAATTGTAAACTATGGGAGAGTAGGTGTTTTAGGAATTGAAGCTTTAAGCCAAGAGAATAGTATGACATAATTATGATATATAAATTCTAATTAATAATTAGGAGATACATGAAAATAAAATTTTAGTTACCACACGTAATAAAATCATAGAGGATTCTAGTTAAGAGGGTGGAATTAATTTAAACTAGGGAATTACCTCAATTACAATTGGGGGTGAGTATCTATTTTAGACATGTGGAACCCTAGATAAAAGTATAGGGATAATTTAAATGTAGCGTATAGGAAGTTTAATGATACTTAGAAGATGTGGGGACTAATGACCTAGTGGGCTAGTTCATAAAATGGCAGAACCTTGGACTTGAATTATTGGACCCAACCACTCATGCAACCGACGACCCAAAGGCCTTAAGGGGGATATTGGTTCAACCCTTGTTTATTCTAGTTTATCTTGAGAAATCCTACAAGGTGGCCTTTGATTGGCAAGAGAGCAACACATGGCAATACTCACTTTCTTATCCAGCCACATGTGCGCATAGGGCTGCCAAAATTCTGATTACTTGTGAAGATAATTTATCTTTAAAACATGCAACCAATAGGTATGAATTAAACAGTTTGCATGTAAATCTATTGGATAGAAATCCTTCTCCACCCTTCCTTTGTTTTGGGACGCCCGAAAGAGTGAGCTGGCCCTTCAATCAGCCTTCCAGCCCCATTGTTCCTCTCATCCAAGCACGGTTGCAGAGTCTTAAGTGGGGAGTAAATTATCGTGTCCAAACAAAATTAAAGAATTCACCTCTTAAGCTCCTAAAGAGTAACACAACCATTTCTTTTCCACTTCAAGACCGTAGACCTCAAGGAGGGCTTGCAAAGAGTGCATGTCCTTGTTTCTCATTTTGGATTCTCCAAACCGTAACCTGCATACGAAGAAGAACCATCCCCTTGCCCACTCACACTTTCATTTTCCTCCCCCATCTTCGGCCAAACATTATGTGTTCTATCAAACATGTGTCTTCCCTGGTTCCCTTCTAAGCCGCAAACTCCATGTGAGAATAGCAATCTAATTAGAAATCTTCCTGCCTTGTTCGGTTCAGCCACATCCGTCTAGGAGCTGTGAAGTCAATTTTAAGGCTTAATAGTTTCCTTGCGTGCAACCGCGACGGTGGGCTTAGGAGAGTAGTAGGGTACGGACCCTAGCACCACTCTTGGAGATACCTATCGAACCGATTGAAGACCCTGTTCTCTTGCAAAGAGGTAACCGTAGAAACTCAAACTTTTTCTTTCCTCGGTTCCAGCCGCTGCTGGTCTTGACAAATCCTTGCTGTGTTTTCATTCTTTTACTGCATGCTTGTAACCATCCGTGAGGGAGCCACTCTCTTGCATTGCATGCGATTGGATGCAAGTTTTTGAAGCTGAAGAAACAAAAAGGGCTAGGCTGGGTTCGATTGGAAAGCAGGAGTGTGTAGTCTAGAAGGTATCAATAAACCGATTTCTTGTTTTTTCCCTTCTCTGTTCGGCATGCTGTGATACACTAGGTGGGGCATACATTCTGTTATTCCTGGTTTTCTCTGTTCGGCCTTCCTTAGTAAATTAGGAGTGGCTATGAAAATAGATAAATTAAGAGTGCCTATGTAAACGGATAAACTAGGAGTGCCTAGTGACAACCGACACGAAGCTGTATGCTGTTGAAGGCCTAGCATTTGTGTTAAATGTGATGCAAATAAATTAATTTGGTGCCAATAAATTCTGGTTAAAAGTCGAACTTGCATGTGGATATAATTTATGTAAGTAGCAAAGAAATTAAATGACCTGTTAGCTTAAGTATATGTGAGTTAAGCAGTGCATTGTTTAAGGGAAAATTATCAACCTTTAGTAATACTTGTAAATCGGACATGCATGTATGGGATATCCTAGACTTTTTGTAAATTAAGGGTCGTTGGCAAATAGATATCACGATAGAAAATGGTGATGCACAAGAAGCATGGTAAATCGAATGAAATACAAGAATAAAGAAGCATACGAATTTCGTGTAAATAGTAGGTAGTATGAATAAAGTTCTGACTGATTGTACCATTAATTAGGTGCACGTAACTCGTATTGAGTGAGCTGAATTTTGGTGCTGTTGATTTTTGCTTGGACACAAGGTATGTGTAGGCGGTATTACCTAATGTGACTATTGGCTAGTGTATGGAATTGTGATGTGTTGCTCACATTTGTTCTATGTATGTTATGATGATGATGAGCCAATGGTAAGAATATGAAAGAATGATATGATATATGCATGCATTTTACATCATAATACATTTTTCTGTTGGGTGCGATTGCATAACATGGCATGTATACTTGATTCATGACATCTTGAATATATATATCTTTGTATTGAGGACATGTGACTGAGCATGCATCATATAGGCATGCCTGGTACCAGGAGAGGGGACACTTGGCTTCAGTCCGCATAGGTTCCACAGTGGGATTCACCTTCATGGGAGCCATTAGGAATACCCACTGTGATGCTACGCGCACGACGGTGCTATGAGCGTAAAGGAAAAAGGGCGTTATATACGCGTTATGATATATGATGAAAAGGATTAAATGTTTGAAGTGACTATTTATGATTTTGTGCCTAGTTAATATTGTTGCATTATGGTTTTGTTGCCACACTACTGGGATTTTCTCTCACCCCTTTGGGGCTGCTATTTTTACAAAATGGCAGGAGGACGTAAAAGCTTTTGAGGACTTGGATATTTGCTGTTGGCTTCTACTGTTTTGGGCATGCTGCTCTTGATGTGATATTTTATAGATGACTGTATGAAATTGAGAAGTTTTTATTACTGTGAACTATGATTTTATTATTGCATTACGATTTTATGACCAGCAAGTATTTTGGAAACAGATGTTGAAACGTTTGCGAAAAGGATTTTGACATGTGATTTAAATGCTGAGTTTTGAAAAGTCTTTGCGAGCACTTTGTAAGTTGTCGTACTGGGGCTACGGACCTCCGATTTTCTTATAATTTATATGCACGCGTAGCCCCAGGTGTCTAGTTTCATTATATATATACCTTGCAAAGAAATTATGAAAGATCGATTTATTATGAATTTTACCAGCCAGGACATTTGGGATATTTCCACTATTTTCTCTCTTATTTTGCGAGTTATGTTTCGAGGGGCAAACGAACTCCAAATCACTATTATTTTATATGAACGTGAAGCCCCAGATGTCTAGTTTCCAGATTACAAAGAATATATTTTTGAATCATTGAAATGGATTTTATACGAATTTTTAAAGACAGCAAGGTCTATCAGAAAATTTATATTTTTAATAAGTTTAAGAAATTTTGTGTACTCTGATTTTTGTAATTAACCAGATCCCCTCTTTGGTTTTAATTGGAAATGTAAAAGAGAAATTTTTTTCAGTCTCTAAAATACTATTAAAGAACTCTAATTCCGCTTAGCAAACAACTCTCTTGGAGGCCTACAAGAGAGGGTGTTACACTAATTGGTATCAGAGCAGTTTTGATTCAAGGTGGCTGTGTTTGATGAATTGTTTGTTGTTTGTGCCTGGTTGTTGTTTGAATATGTTGGTTGTTGGTATAATTTGTTGAATTATTACTGTTTGAATATAACTGTGAATTGGTTGTTTGGCTGTAGGTTAGAAATATACTGTTCCGCTGCTGATGTTAGAATATAATTATTGAAAGGTTGTTGGCTGCTTGATATTATGTTATGTGCGTGATGGTACTTGTTGTGTCCGGTGTTTAACATGGTTATGCACACTGCAATACTAGGGGTGAGCCTGATCAACTCACTGCCACGTAGGATGTGGGTGCACCATCATGGTAACCCCGGGTACACTTGTGCTTGAAATGCTATGTGTGACATGGTAAATTACCAATTACGTTAATGGTTCATGGTCAATTATGTTACTAGGGATTATAATCAAGGCTTCATGTATATGTGTTAGACGTGAATACTTTGTGAGACACTAAGCCATGGATGTTAACATGTAGATTTTAAATAATGACTGCTGGCATACTTGTTTATGAGATTCATGTTGTTTTCCTTGCATGTGTGATGGTGTAATTGGCTGAATAGTACAAATTATTATTTTCCTTAATTTTTTTTTGTTATTAAATTGCGTACGGAATTAATATGATTGAGAAGAGTAGCAGAAATTTAAATATGAAAATTAATTTAGGGATAGGACATTTATGTAAGTAAATCTGATTAATGCTCCTAGAACGTAGAATTAGTGTTAATTAAGGCTGTAACATTATCTTTGTTTTAATGATCTATGACTTTTCTTATGTGTTGTAATTGTATTACATTGATAGATAATAGAAATCATTGTTCCTTCCACTACTTCCACAAGGTTTATAACTGATTTGTGTAGCTGTGATATAACCATGATAATTAATGTAGATAACTAGCCTTCAGAAGATTTATTGTTTGACCTTAAAACTGTACGAAGACAAATTACGTAGGAATAGAACAACTGTCTAAGAAGATTTAATTAATGCCCTGGGATAGTAGGATAGGAGTTAATTAAGACTTAACATGTGGGTCTATTGCTATTACAAATTTTTCTAATGGTGAATTAGCACTAGACATCATTCTTGAGAAAGAAGCTGTTAAACAAAGTGAGTGATATTTGTCATTCTAGTTCCTACGTGTTAGGTTGCCTTGTGTGATGTAACTATTTTTAAACTTGCATCTGGTTATATTAAGTTTTCTTTTTGGTGACTGTTGAAGTTGTGGGTCTAGATTTTAAACGTTGCAAGAATACTGCATGAACAAATAAAGAAAGATTATCTGAATTAAATTTAAAAATATACTGGACTGACCAGATAATTGTGCATGCTTTGAATGGTCTCGTTTCACTGAGTCTTTATTTTATTTTGTTTCGTTTGGCTGATTCGTTATCTTCATCTGTATGCTTTCAATTTTTGTCTCCTTCTCGATGCCTTGTGAAACTTTTCCGTTATCAAATATCAAATTATCCAACGAAATAAAACTGGAGAACCATAGAAGCCTTCCTAGAATTTAAAGTGTTATGCTGTCATGAATATTAGTTATCTTTATGGAAAAAAATTATTTTAAAAGGTGCATCAAGTTTATATCATGAAAGAACCGTGCATAGCTTCTTGGTATGTGTGATTTCCCTTGAGTTGATTTTCAGAATTGTCTAATTTTATTCTACAGTCAATCCAACCCCCTGTTATCTTTACAATGACGTGTCTATCCTAGGTCTTATTGAATTTTGACTTGTCTATAGTTATAGAACTAGTATGTTGTCGAATTATAAACCTCATGTATAAAAGGGAAGAAATTTTGTGAAAACAAGTAATTATTGATTTTTGGTAGCCCCTAAAAACAAACCAATGGAAGTTGAATAAGAGAATACGTATATGTGTTACTGCTTTATTAAATTTATATTAAGAATTAAAATGTGCGTTTACAATCATGTTATTTTTGGGATCCATAACTTACCTTCATTATGAAATGACTACTTGTGGGTGAATTATCATTTATTTGTAGGGTGATGTAACACTATGTCCTGATATTGTATTGTTATTGAAATTATTTCTAGGACATGCATTGAAAGGAAAATTTTTTATATATTAACTGAAAACTTGCTAGGAAGTGCGCTTAACACGTTATGCCTCATAGTGGCTTTTAAATTCTGTTTCTGTACATCCCTATATCACAATTATGTTCCACTCTAGGTTAACATTCATTAATAAGAATTTTCTTTACTTCTGTTCACGTTTGCTGTGAATTGTTAAGTTATTTGTATATGTCAATAGAGTTAGTACTCATGAAATTCTCCTGATATGACTGCACAGTACTTGAGCATCCAATCTGTAGATTGAGCATAGATATAAAAGTAGAATTAAACTGGAGTGTCTTAACACTATTAAATTATGATTTAATATGCATGTTGTGTCATTTTTAACCGTGATTATACTGTGTGAATTTCTGCTTAAAAAGTTGAGTTGTATTATGAGACCACCATATACATTGTGATGGTTTGGGATTGGTGTTCTTTATTTTATGTTAGGCATGAGGTTTTGTGTCGTAGATTTTATTTTTAAATGTTACCTTAACTACAGCTAGAAACCTTGAAAGTAAGTATTGTGAACTTGAATTATGAAAACTTGGTCAGTTTTAGTGAGTTATGTTTGATAGCTATGTTGAGATTGCAATGTGTGTTATGAGTGGAAAATTCATATCATGATTAATTGGATTTAAGGGAAAGTTTAATTTTTAAATGTCGAACCTTGAACTATGCTCATCTACTATATGTTTCTGTAGCACTGAAATTTTTCTGTTTGGAAACTGAATGTGACACTTTTCTGTTAAAAGATTAATGCCGAACTAAATCATCTTTTTATTTAAAACAGCATGAATAACTCAATTTTTAGAAGTAAGCCGGTATGGAAAATTTCTGTCCTTGACTGTGGTAATTACTAGTTGTCTAATTGTTTATTATTTTATATATGTGTTACTCGAACTAGTACCACGAAGAAATTTTCTGTTACTTGCATCAATTGTGGGAATCGAATGTGAACGCTGATTGCTGGATGTGAAAATTAAAATTTTTGGTAAGCGCGTTTATTTGGGTTAGCAGCTGTTAATAAAAAGAGAAATAAAATTCATTGTTTAAGTTCTTGTTTGTAGGTCTGATGTTTATTTGAAATATTTCAGCATGTCATGGAACATTATGAGTGTCTTTAAAACATTCTCACTGCATAAATATCTTGCTGCATGTGTTTGATTGTTCTATCATTCATCTTCAGCTTTAGCTTTCCATGCCCTACAATAGCATGAATCGTGTCATCTCCCATTTTAACTGTACCGTCAAAATATGATTCGTAGGTGCAGAACGACTCCATATGAGGTGTCATATGAAATGATGCTCTAGTGTCAATGATCAATTCTTTACAGTCGCTATTACTGTCAAATTCCATGTACAAGTCCCCTACACTATCTATATCATCTTTCTTTGTACCAGAACCAGAAGGTGGTGGATCATCCCACTTCTCAAGAGGATCTGTTTGCACCTCCAGGACCTTACTTCAAATTTATTACGAGACTTTAACCGTCCCCTCGATCTTCCTCTCTGACCAGACTTCGATCTGTTGCCATTTCTCCCTCTAACGACCGGAGCGTCATTATTGGTACCTTCAGAAGCTACCATTCTGATCTCCTCGGACAATAGGGCAACAACAACTGTCTTGCATGACAATTTATTGACGCTAGTTCCGATTGAAAGAATGATGTACTCTCAAGAATTTGGCAGTGAAAACAGCAAGGTGCAAGCTTTATCTTCCTCATATAGATTTATATCTATAGAAGAAAGTTATGCACAAACAGTGTTAAATTCATTTAAATGAGCAGAGACAAAATCACCTTCCCTCATCCACAAAATATACATCTTCCTTCGCAAGAACAGCTTGTTCACGAGTGACTTGCTTTGATAGAGGCTTCCCAGCTTTGTCCAGAGATCCTTCGCGATCTTCTCAGAAGTTACGTTCACCAAAACGTTATCTGCCAAGCATAACCAGATCAGGCTTCACGCTTTTCTATCGTCTCTGGTCCACTCCTTCGATTGGCCTCCCTCTGACGTTCTATCACCGATAGTTTTCGTTGGTACCGATGACTTCTCATCTTTGATCACGTACCACACATCCCTGTCAACGAGCAAAGCCTCCACCTTCAATTTCCATAACTCGAACCCCTTTCTGTCTATAATAACCTTAATAATTAAATTGCATTAAATAGAGGGGTAAGTGAGATAAAAAGTCTAATTATAAATTAAGTCACTTTTCGGAGTAAAAGTGGAAATAATAATAAATAAATAAAAGATTGGGTTACAATGCAATTTATACAAAGAGGATGAAACCCAAAATAATTAAATAAGTGACATGTATCCTTTGGAACAACTAACCAAATGTCCTAACTAGATAGTTGAGATCGGATGGTGTAAAAAGTTAAAGAATAATAGGGCAAAAGAGTAACTTCCCCACAAGATAATTGTAATACTCTCTCTCCTCTCCGCATCACATATTTCCTTTCCTCTTTTCTCTTTTCTCTTTTCTCTCTTGACCTAGGTAGCACCGACTCGACACGCGACACGTGACACGACACGATACGACACTCTGACACGTCGATCCTAAAAAAATATGTATTTCGACACGTTGGGACACATTTTAATATTAAATGATATTTTTAATTTATATAGTGTATATTTCATTTAATATTCAATAATCTAAAAAAAAATAAAACTAAACTAATAATACCTATCAATTTAACCAAAAAAAATAAATCATTTACATAATACCATTATATTAATCTAAAGAAAAAATAATAGCATATCCATATAACACTATGAATAAAATAATTACTTATGCAAGTATAAAGCAATTAAATTAAAACAGTAACATATATGTTCTCTGTTCTCCGTTCCTAGAACACTATGAACAAACCAATTTGACCGTGTTGCTTATTTGGAGACGAGAGTGGTTCTTTTTTTTTGAGGTTTTTCATTCTTTAATAAGAGACTAATATAATAAATTGATTGTGTTCCTAAAAAAATATATAACAAAAGAATATGCAAAAATTATTAGTTTATTAAAAAAAAAACAATAAATGGCAAAAGATGAAAAGAGCGAATAGTAAATGGTGTCTGCCAAATAATATAACTAGATGTAGATCAAAGCAAAACAAAGAATGAAGTTAGACAATAGCGAGAGAGAGACAGATGAGACAGAGAGGCAGACGCGAGACCTGTCTTGTTCTTCTGGTAAATCACACCAGCGAGACCACAACGAGAGAGACGTGAAACCAGTGAGACGGAGGCAGACGAGAGGCAAGAACAGTGAGACGACGGAGGCAGATGTGAGGCAGATGAGAGACGTGAAACGATTGCACTTTAGGTTAGGTTTTTGTTTTTATTAAATGTTATTTTTTTAAAAAATATTTAATTTTATTAATATATTTTAGTTTTTTTTTAAAATATAATTTTTAAGAAAATATTGCTTTTTACGAAAATGCCATTTGACCGGGTCGGACACGGTCAAATTTGCGTGTCGAAATAGTCAACATGTTGGAAAAAGTTGACCACGTGTCCGACACCGTGTTGGAGCGTGTTGGAGCGTGTCGGCGTGTCGGATCGTGTCAGACTCGACTCTTCCTGTTTTTCGAAGTGTCAGTGCTTCCTTGCTCTTGACCGTCGACCTCCCTTCCCTCTCCCCTTCCCCTTAGTTTTCTTGTTTCTTCCATTGTTACTTCATGGTTTCACCAAGTTTGAAGAGTTAAACAACCATTAGAATTCTCCTCACCTCATCATCATCATCTCATCTACGAAATTAAGAGAGAAGCATCATCTCTCCCATCCAAATCTGTGGGTCCCTTAAGAGCAAGCAAAAGTGGGCAATTGGGGGTTCCATGGAAGCTTAGGAATCTTTCTTTGCAGAGGGCTTTGGTGATTAGAAGGTAAGAGAACATTTATTTTCATGAATTTTGTGAGTTTCATGAAATGGGTTGTTAGGGTTTCATAGAAAGTTTGAGAATTTAGAATTGTATGTCATAGATATGGGGGTTGAATCTTAAATCCTCTTTGTGATATGTAGGAACCTTGTTGGAGGTGTTGATATTGGGTTGAGACAACCTTTGAGGTAGCCTTGTATGTGAAATCTCAAGAACAAAGGTTGGATTTTGTTGGTGGCTTTGTGATACTGGTTTTGTTGGACACGAGGAGTTAAGATTAAAGCCTAGAAAGGTAAACTCTTGGATTTTGGGGACTTTACCCCTTGTTGTTCTGCCACACTCATGTGGATAGTTGTGGTTTCTATAGCATGTGTGTACATTGGTGTGAAAATTGGGTGTATATGCATGTCCTTGTATTGTGGTTGGTCTTGCGCTTATGCTTGACTAGATTAGTTGGTCTTGCGCTTATGCTTGACTGGATGGTTCTCTGGCCAATAGAATTATTATATGTTGTATACTATATGCTATTTTGATGCCAGTATAACATGTAAGTGAGCTCAGGGTTGGAGGAGTCTCCAAGGTCCCTGAGTTTACTGAGATTGTCTTTCACCCCTTATGGGATTTATTTTCAGGATCCATAGATAGCACAGGAGACGAACCTCAAGGTAGGAGGCCCGAGCAGTGATGCATACTTTCGCATATATTTTGAGTATTTTGACATGCTTGCATACTTGTATCATTTGATGGAGGCTCTAGCCAGTATTTTGATTATGCATGCAATTATGTCAAGATGAATATATTTTGTGGAAAAGCATGGTGAAACTTGAATTGTAATTGAGTTACCATTGGATATGTATTTTGAGTACCATATGGATATGTCATTGAGACCATGGGAAATAGTATAATCTTATGAGTTCTTGTACAATTGAAAAGCTTCTTATGTTAAATTATGATGAATGATATGTTGGATAGATATATGATCGATTAGGTGTCGAGAGAATTATGAAAGAGGGGGGAGTGTTCTCATGAAGTTACATAAAAACAGAGGAGGGCATGTTTTGCCCTGCTAGATAGCGTTTTAGCGCTGATAGATTCGCAAAATGGAGGAAAGATCCCTGCCCTTGGGCGTTTTCACGCGAAAGAGGGCGCTAAAACGCTTAAGTGGGCGTTTTAACACGCAAAATGAGCGCTAAAACGCTCTGAAGACCTGGAGAAGACCAAATTTTCTGCCTCTGGGCGTTTAAACGCTCAGTCCGGCGCTAAAACGCTCTACCCAAAAAATCAGAAAAAACTTAGTTTAGTAAAACTGGTGTAACTCGAGCTATAGAGCTTCGATTTGAGCGCAGTTTGAACCCACTCGAAGATATCAAAGAGATCTACAATATAGTAGCAGTTGAGAACTATAGAGGAAGTAAAGAATTCCTATAATGATAAATGAGATAAAGATATTTAACAACATGTGGTCAAATAAATTAAGAATATAATGTAAAGCTTAGTTTCGTTTATTCCGTAATGTCATATGTTATGGTCACGCAATTGGCTATTTTAAATTCGACATTATTCAAGAAGAAAAATTTACCCGGATTTTTAATTGAACCAATGTGATTGTAACTGCGCTTAATATCATAATGTAATGTTAACAAACCGGTTCTAGAACGGGGCGTTACACTTTTGAACATTTCAACCCCGATTCGTGATTGGCTAGTCGACATCCTTCCCAGATCAATTTTGTAGTTTTCCCTATACCAAGTAAAAATCCCAAATCGCGAAATCCCAATCTGCCATAGGAACCCCGGTAGCAAAATCAAAGCTCTTAATACCAAATGTTGGAAATCGACAATAACACACAAATTGCTTGTGAAGTATGAGTCATACCCAACAAACTCATCTCAAATAGGTAATTATAGTCGGTATATATATATATGGGAAAAATATTTCTCAAACTGCTTGAGATAAATTTATCTTCGGCTATCCTAAAACTATGTCGTTTTGATTATTTATTTCCTTATATGTATTGATTCACCTTTGAATGGTTATGATTCTCCTTTTCTCTCTCTTCCTTTATCACCATTGGTCCATCTTTGTACGGTTATGATTTAGTAGCCGGAGATAACTTTATCTCCGGCAGCTTGAGAAATGATAACCACATATATATATATATATATATATATATATATATATATATATATATATATATATATATATATATATTGTCAATCATGTAATTTTAATATATCCATAATGTTTATGGAGGAAACATATAGAAACACAAGGTGGATATTACTTAACTTCTGGAACAAAACAAATGTGATTAAAAGCAGGGGTCAGCATGTGAGGCAATGTAATGGACACCTAATAGTATTTAAAAACACTTATAAGTATTATAAATTATAAATTTTGTTATGATTATATTTGCTAACAAGTCTGATATTTTATTCAGACTATATTTACAGGCGGTGATCCGAAATTGATATATTGCTATTCTGAAATTATTTTAATAAAAGTTAAGCTCACATTGCTTAACGAACTAAGAATCACGCACCCGCGCACGGCCATCTCAATTGTTTTGTGATTTGTATGCGAGTGAATTGCGTTGCGTGGTTGAACATGACACACACATGCGGTTTGACATGTCCAACAATACGGCAGACTCAATTGTTTTGTGCTGTGTGTGCCATTGCATTGCGTGGTTAAACATGCTCAGCAACACGGCCGACTCAATTATTTTATGATGATATAAAAGCGAAGGATTTGACTAATAGGGATCCAATGACTTCGGTCATGAAGAATAGTAATTTTGCACCCCATTAGAAAAGACCGAAATAATAATTCATTTCATATCAGCATGGTAATTTTGCATCCCTCAAAAATAAAAAAAGTATTGCATCTGATATATAATGATCTTGCATTTCGAAAAAAATTAAATTAAATTGTTTTCCTTTTCGTATTAAAACTCACATTAAAAAATAAATAAATTCAAATATAGTCATCATTTCTCGCTACATGCATCATAACATTATTATACTTCATTAAAAAGGAAAAGCACAATAACAAACAAGAAAATTTTCATCTAGATTAATTAAGTGGTTCTTTAGCATTTCATCTCATAAAAAAATGCATTCAAATAAGTAGTTATTTCACTCAGTGCAGCATTTTGCATTCAACAAATAACTGTCATTAGTTCAATATTATTCGTATATATCACAGTAGACAAGACATTTCTTGTTAGCCTGCCGTTTTTGCATTCCCAAAAAATTTAAATATCCTAGCATAAAAAAAGGTAATTTGTCATCATTTTTCTCTGTAACATGACATTCTCAGATAAAAAATTCATTATTGCCTCTATGTGTGCAGTGATAGATCCAGAAAATTAGTGAAAAGTGAACACTTAATAAGTTCAAGTATATATAGATTTGGATCTGGTCTGAAACGCGACTTGCGAGCAGCTGTCGGCTGACTGGGTCTGGTTTAGATCTAGATCTGGACGGATTGCGACTAAACTGGACTGATGATGGAGGAAGAAGTTAATGTTCCAACTTCCAATAACGGAGATTGAGGTTTGAGAGGAGATGAATCAGTATGTAGATGCAAACGATGAATCAGGAATAGAGATCTCTGCTGTTAGGTTTGGATACTGAAGGTGGATGAAAAAAACTCACGGGAAAATAAAATAGAATAAGAGAAATTAAAGGGGTAAGATATCTTATCTACCAACTATGATTACTACTAATCAATTTAACTATTAGATCGATATGTTGATCCAACAGTTATATTTATTTTTATCTTTGTATAGTAATGATCCTCATATTTAATGTAAAAGTATTAAATATGGAAAATCATAACCATACAAAGGTGAAAATAAATATAAAGTATTAAATATGGGGAATCATAACCATACAAAGATGAAAATAAATATAACCGTTAGATCAACATAATCGATTTAACGGTTAAATTGATTGGTAGTAATATTAGTAGTAACCCTAATTGGTTGTTATAATATCCTACCCTGAAATTAAATTGAGAAAACTTGAATTTTAAGATAAGAATATTTTTATATTTTTACATCATATTTCAAAGGTGGGCACTTGTCCCCTCCTATTGAACCTAGATCCGCATTCTTGCATTAAAAAACCCGAGGGACTTAAAAACAATCGATTCTCAGCTTGCCAGATGGTTGAACGGTGACTTATCTGTGTTCGAGTTCATATTGTTACTTCTTAATCATGGTCACTTTGATACACTTCCTCCATATAAATATGCATTGTCTACTTCTCCTTTTTGACTAGTTCATATACAAATGGCCAAAGATTCTTGGCTTAGGGCGAGAATGCTTGTATATAGTAGTGGATCCACTTGTGTTCACGTAAGAGGATCCTAATTATTTATAGGTAAATCAATGATTATGATCTTGTTTCTTCCTATCTCTATAGATTTATTCATGATTAACATCCTCTCATATAACATAATCGTATCATGTTAACTAAATACACGTAAGAGGATTTATTCTCATTGTATATAGGTAGTTGTGAGATATTCTAAATTGTGTGAGATGACACCGAATAGTTCAATAAGTGAGGACGTGTACTAAAGGTAGAGGAATATGCTGCCATAGTTCTAGAAGGTGGTTATTTGAATAGATGAAGAACTTGTTTGGGAGTTTGGAGAGCAAGAAAAGAAAGGGAATTCAAGGGGATGGTGGAAGAAAGGAAAGGAAATTGAAGGGTATTTTCTTTCCTTGTTTAGGAGTTAAAAAAATGGTAAGAGAAAAATTGAAGGGTTAATGAGATATTTTTACAATTTTATCTTTTTTCAAAAATTAATATCATTATTATATTTTACAAATAAAATTAAATTTAAAATTTCTTTTATTTATATATTTTTCACACTATTGAAAAATATCATATTTTCGACGAAATTTCTACGTTGCAAACGATAAAAATTTCTTCAAAAAATTATTTTTTCGTCCGAATACTTTTCATTGAAAAGCGACTGAATTTTTATCCGATAAAATTTTTTACAGAAATAAATTTTCTATCAAAATTTTCGACGAAATTTAGTTTCCGTCAAAAGTTTTGACAAAAATGATTTCTTAAATATTTTTAACAGAAAAAAATTTCATCAAAAGTTTTGATGGAAAAAAGAATTCCATAAAAAAATTTGACGGAATGTTTTTGTCTAAAATTTTCGATGGAAATGTGTTGCGACAAAAATTTTGACAAAATTTTTTTAGGAAAATATTTATGTTGAAACTTTAGACGAAATTTAGATTCCGTAAAGAATTTTGAAAGTATATTTTTTCCATCAATTTTTTTACGGAAATATTTTTCGTCAAAATTTTACGGAAATATTTTTCGTCAAAATTTTACGGAAATATTTTTCATCAAAATTTTTGATGAAAACATGTTCCTTTAAAAATTTGAATAGAAATATTTTTTATTAAAATTTAACTCCAAAATAAAGTCGAAAAGAAATTGTTGTGGCGTGAACATTTTATCCTTTTAACAAAGGCCCATTCGAACAGTCCATAACAATGAGGATGATTTGAGACAATATATAATATACATCTATATTCAACGGTTAGGTATTTCTTCTAAAATATTAGTATATGAGTATAGTAAACTAGCTAGTGCAATTTTGATACATCAACTTGTCATTGTATCCGTGCTTCTTCTTACTTAGGGATTAAATGTCAAACTTGATGGGGAACCGATCATATGGCTTTCATATTATGGTGCATATTTTCTTATGTTGTAGGATAGTAGGAGAGAAAAAAAGTAGAGATAAGTTAAATGTGGGTCCCACATTTTAAATTAAAAAAGAAAAGAAAAATTAATTGGCACGGAAAACAAATTTGTGTAGAAAAAAATTCTTATCTCATGTAGAAGGAGATAATAATTTCCCTTCATATTATATTGGCAGCACCATTATTTCACTTTTAACACATATACTATATGACAAATAGATAACTATTAAACATCCTTTATGACCTTTCCCATACTTACCTCTGAGCAGCCCCAAGTCCCATTGGATAGAAATGGAACAAAAACACGATTGTCACTTATCACTGCATCTATTGGCTCCTCCATTTATCATTGTTAGTTTCTTCTTATTTGTACAGTGAGGTTTAGGCATAATCTTTTGGAAGATTCTCGGGTTGGTAAGAATTGATGTCTAAACGGACAACGAGCTCCTTCTAGAAGTGTGAGTTGTTCGGGTCAGGGTCATGTGGCATTGTGTGAAAGCTGCGAAAGTGGTCCCCACTTGTCACTATTACCTGTCTGTCAACGTTAATGATTCTGAATGCATCACTAAATACTAATCATCGATTACAGCAATCAGTTATTAATTGACGCCTATCACTTTTATAAATAAATTTTTGGTGTTATTGTTGTACCTAAATTCAGTGTATCTTATCAATGAGAGTATTACACATTAAAGAAAAAAAAAAATTGACAGAGAAAAATAAATTTTAGCTGATATATCATATTTTTATTGGATTTTATAAGAGTTATGTTATAGAAAAAGTGATTGTGTTATGTTATAGAGATTTGTTTTGCGTGCCGAAGTTTTTTTTTTTTGCTGCGGGCCCCACAAAATATTACGTGTGTAGAAAACTTTTTGTGATCATGTTAAATGATAGATGATAATTCTATTTTTATTGGTGAAAACTGAATCTTTGATACAATAGTAATACCAGAGATTTATTCCACTTTGAGTACTCATAGTGATACAATTGTTTTTTCAAAAAATAAAGATTGGCCACAAATTGATTGATATTTTATTTAAGGGGTTTGGCGTTTGCGGCTCTCATGCAAAAACATTATTTATTCTTCTCCCGCATATAGTAAATCACGGTGGGGTCATCATGTTTTTTTTAGAAAAAAAAAAATAAATAAAAGAGTAAATACCGTTTTTGGTCCTTAGTAAATTTTACGATATCCGCTTTAGTCTCTAGCAAATAAAAAAGGTATTCGTGGTCCCTAAAAAATTCAAAATGGATTAGGGACCACGATTAAAAAATTAAAAAAAGTATTTATTTTAGTCTTTTTGAGGGACTAATATGAGTCATTTTTGAATTTGTGAGAGATCACGATTTCAACTAAATGGGTCCACTTTGAATTTCTTAGGGACCACGAATAGTCCTTTTATTTGCTAGGGACTAAAGCGAATATCGTAAAATTTGCTGAAGACCAAAAAAGATATTTACTCTAAATAAAATTTTTATGTATCTATGGTATAAGAACACACTTCTTTTACGAAAGGAGAAGTGTTTTTCCTTTTATTTAAAAAAAAAAGCATATTGTTTAAAAAAAAAAAAAGCATATTATCATTTAGTAATACAAGAATATTATACTAATTTTAAATAAAATTATGAATATCAATCATTTTAATTTAGAAGTATCGTATATATAAATATCAATAAAAATTAAGTAAAACTTTGTAAGAATTTTTCATATAATAATTTAATATGAAGATCGATACATGTATGATAGATAAATCACCTAATAACAATTTTTATTTTGAGAGGAATTTGTGTACCTGATTGGACTATCTTATCTACTGAGCGAAGAACCTTGATCTCACGGCTAGAGTCTTCATCTCTATGACCTATTTCAAAATGGCAGTCTTCTGCGATGGGAGCATGATGGCTCATGGATGGGACTTAATCTCAATATAAATAGGCTAGAGAGGAGACCTAACCAAATACCCTAAAAAGAGTTTGTGTCTACTGGGTCTACCCATCACGAAAAACTAGGGTCACACTAAAGCCTACACTATCGCCCAATTAGGCACAATACCAATAGATGGCAAAAGCCCAACTCAACATGATCACAACGACCTTATCAAAATAATGCAATTGGAATATTCATTAACCCGATTAATTTTAAAACAGAAAACTAATTAATTAATATTGGCCATATAAAGAAAAATTTCTAACATTCTGCCACTTGGGCTACAATGTTATTAAAATCGGCCCGATCGAGGTACTGGATTATTGGGTCACTGGTTCAACCAGTTGGTCACTGGGTCAACTGCATGACCCGGTAATTATATGCAATTTTATAATTTATATTAAAAAATTATAAACATACTCAAATTTCTAAAAAAATGATAAAAATTACAAATATTTTAATGTAAAAAATAATAAATCACATATTATTATTCAATAAAAGAACAAACAAAAATATAATGATCGTGATACGGGACTTTAGGTTCAGAAAATGACATCTCTAACTATAAAACAAATTAAAAATTTCTGCATAGTTCATAATTGAGATAATATTAGTGTTGTAAGTACATAACTTATGTAAGTCACAATAAGCAAAAAAATATTCAAATATGTCCGTTATGATTTTTTTTTGAAAAAGAAAATTTGAAATTTTTTTTTGGGACCAGGCCGGGTCACCGTTTAACTGACCGGGTCACCGGTTTTCATTAAAATCGGTCGGGTCGCACCGGGTCGCATCAGTTCTGATGCATGACCGGTCCATTGCTTCAACCAGACCGGTTATATGACCGGTTTACCGGTTCCCGGGTTGACCCGGCCGGGTCGGTCCAGGTTTCTTAACACTGTTGGGCTATATTAATTAATTTAATATTATTTTAAAAATCATTTTATTTTGAAAATGACTCTATCGGGTTAATAACTAAAAAATCATTTTACATGGGCACGATTTTGAAAAATAATATTCCAATTCAAATATCAGCATCTCAACACAATTCAATCAAACATAACCCCATCATAGGAACATGACGATCAATATACCGAAAATATCATAGCAAATGACCTTCCATACTCACATACAATGAGTATCACATCTTTATGAATCAAGGCCTAGTAGTGTAGTAAGAATTAGTGTCAAAATGTGATCAACAATTTAACACACTAATTTTTATCGGTCCTCAATGTAATTTCTCAACAATATGAAATTACATTAGTGCAATTTCCAAGCAACATGAAATTACACTCTGTAATGCAATTTCTCAACAACATGAAATTGCCTTTTCGATCCAATTTCTTAACAACATGAAATTGAATTAATGCAATTTACAAACAACATGAAATTGCTTAGTTTAAATAAATCAACATGTCACAGTACAATATGAGATCTCAAAACTTGTGACATCCAATCATCTTTAAGTTAACAACATGCTTAAAGATACCATTCATACATATATTTCTCAGTCGACAGGAGAAATAAAAATAATGATGATGATCAATAAAATTCAAACAAAAGTCACAAAAATCATCATCAATTTGCATGACTAAAAAGGCAAACTGAATATAATTCCCACTAATTAAAGGAATCAAAAGAATTTAAAATATTCAAAAGAAAGCCTCGAGTACAACTCCCACTAATTAAGGGAATCAAAAGAATTTAAAGTACTCATATATAAAAAGGAGGCTACTTCAAGGTATTTCTTATAAAAGCTTTTAAGATAAAAAAAGAACTTTTATTTCGTTAGTAAATCATCATCTTACTGAAAAATAAAATGTCATTTACATAAAGTACTAAGAACATACATCTACTCCCACTTACTTTCATGTAAATGCACTTGTAAAATATATTTAAATTAATTCAATGGAATTAACAAAAATTCGCTGTTAAGGCAAAGCAAATGCATCCAAATAAACTATAGGGCAAAATACAACTTCAATTAAGGCAAGTTATTTGATATGCCTATAGCATATATATGATTTTAACCCAAAAATATAAAGAATATTGATCAATCTTGGATAATAAGGGCTAGAATTACTGATTATTTGATAAAATCTCAATCAGAGATCACGCAACTGATTTCCTTTTGATTTGCAGGAAAATAGGACAAAAAGAAGCCCAAGTGGAAGTTTCCAAGCTGAAGCCCAACGCTACTAGCGTGAAGTCACGCTAGTAGCGCCAGAATTAAAATTCATCTCGAGACACCCATGCTACTAGCGTGAAACTCACGCTAGTTGCGCCAGAATTAAAATTCATCCTGAGACACCCACGCTACTAGCGCCAGCCTTTCAAAACTCCCACACTACTAGCGTGGAACTCACGCTAGTAGCGCCAGCTTGCAGTAGGCTGAATAAAACTCCAACCCTAGTAGCGTAGGAGTTACGTGAGAAATTTTTAAACAAATCTAAGGATGAATCAGAGCAAGATTGGACCAAGATTTACAATGATGATTTAATCAAGATTTCTAAGCAAGGATACAAACTCTATAAATAGAGACTCGGACCCCAGGAAACAGAAATCTTTGGCTAGAGAGAATTCTTGGAGGCTCATGCTGGAGATCAGGATTCCATCTTCTTCTTCTTTTTCTTTATTGTTTTCATGAATATTTTTTATTTCTTTTATTTGTTTAAGCCAGCTATGTCTGGCTAGTTTGTTTTTGTAGTTGGGATCACGGACCCAATTTGAATCTTTTATAATTTCTGTATTGATATTTTATAAGTTAATTAGCTAGTTTGTTTTATTCTACCTGGTTTAATTTTTCATATCCTGTTTAGAACTGATCACTCTAAATTCTAGGGCTTTGAGGGTTAGGACTCACAATAGACATATTGGGATTTTAGTCTGGATAAGGGTAGAATAACAATTTGTGTATGATCTAGACATAGGCTTACATAAATTGCAAACTGATAATTCATTTGCTTAATGCTTAATTCAAGAGGGATTACTAAGACATTAGAATTCTGATTAGGTTAAAGGGTTAAAATCACTAAGACAGTAGGGTTCAACTATTTTATAGGGAAATAATGAATTGTTTGAACAAACAAATTAATTAAATTATAAAATACAATATAGGAACATAAGGGAGGATCAGAGGTGAAGTGTATCTGGACTACATTCTCTTTATAAATTTTTCATCAATACTTTCTCGCGTTCTTGATCTTTTCTTGCATACGTTCAAAATTAATTATTTTTAAATTCTATTTTTAAATATTATTTTATTTTAAATTCTGTTTTTAAATTCTAAAATCAACTATCTTCACAACTCAAACCAATTTTATTTTCCAACTTGAGGGGAATAGTTAAACTAGTACTTGGTGCATTAATCCTCGTGGGAACGATACTCTACTTATCACTTTATTACTTGAAACAAACGGTATACTTGCCAATTTCGCAACAAGTTTTCGGCGCCATTGTCGGGAATTAATTACGCCAATATTAGTCTTAACTTTCGATCTTTGAGATTGGAATTTTTTTTGT
This sequence comes from Gastrolobium bilobum, assembly GCF_033153095.1. Lineage (NCBI taxonomy): Eukaryota > Viridiplantae > Streptophyta > Magnoliopsida > Fabales > Fabaceae > Gastrolobium > Gastrolobium bilobum. Next base: position 50,158 of record NW_026896846.1, on the reverse strand, counting down.
TACTAATTGATTTCTCTCTTTTATGCGAGGTAAAGCTAACAAAGAACCTTTACAGTTTGATCCAAAAATCGAGAAGACTGCAAAGAAGAACCGGAAGCTAACCAATCTAAGGAAGATAGAGGAATCCTCGAGTTCAGAGCCGAAAGCCGAACCCGAGATGGCAGCTAATAAATAACCACCACCGGAGGAGGAATTGATGGAGTCAATCTTGGCTCCACAGTTCACGAGGCCAAATTCTAGCATAATCAGACCACCAATCAACGCCAATAATTTTGATATCCAACCAGCACTGATAACTGTGGTGGAGAAAAACCCATTTGACGGAGAAGATTATGAAGACCCCCATGATTTCACGGACAAATTTCTGAGAATCTGTGACACCACCAAACATAACGGGGTGTCGGATGATGCAATAAGACTCTGACTGTTCCCTTTTGCTGTAACAGGGAAAGCTCTCAGATGATTGGAAGACAAGCCCCCAACAACATCAGAACATGGGATGAATTGGCGGCTAAATTCTTTGCTGAGCACTTCTCCAGGGAGAAATACAACAAGTGGGTGGAAATCACCAACTTCACTCAACAACCAGGAGAAACTCTATGTGCAGCTTGGACCAGATTCCAAGAACTGATTAGAACGTGCCCCGCATATGATCTGCCAGACGGAAAAAAGGTCAAAATCTCCTACAATGGAATGACACCAGACTCCAGAATGATCATCAATGGTGCAACCGGTGGGACCATAGCAAAGAAGACAGCAGCTGAAACTTTAGAGCTGATCGACTTCATGGCAAGGGCTGATAACGCATCAATAACGGTTCAACCAGTTCAACCAAGAAGGGGACTCCTGCAGTTGGGAAACAATGATGCATCACTTGCAGAACAAAAGCTCCTATCTCAACAGATAGCTAGTTTGAATGCAAAGTTGGACAAGTTGCAACTCTCTACAGCTCAAGTTGACTTGGTCAACTGTGAGTATTGCCAATGTGAGCATGATACTAACCTTTGCCCAACATTGGTAGGAACAGATGCTTTACAAGTGAATGGAATCTGGTATGAACCAAGACCACAGCAAAATTTCCAGAGAAACCAGAACAATGCTCCAGGAAACAACTTCCAAAGTAGAATTCAAGGGGGAGGTTTGGATTACAAATCCAAAAATTATTTACAACCTCCTCCTATTCCACTTAATGAGCCATCCGAATTGGAGAAACTGGTGGAGACCCTAGCTTCAACTACCAATGCTTTCATTCAAGAGACACGATCAAATTTCAAGAATCACAAGGCTTCAATCCGAAATCTTGAGACTCAGATTGTACAGTTGGCCAAGCAATTGAATGAAAGAGCTCCTGGAACATTCCCTAGTGACACTATAATCAACCCAAGGGAGCACTGCAATGCCATCATTACTAAAAGCGAGGATCTGGAAAAAGTGGAAGCTCCTACAGGCAAGAACTAGCACACTCAAGAAGGCAAGGAAGAAGCAAAGGAGAAACCTCCTGTAGTTCAAAAGAAGCAATGAGATTTCTCACGTTTTGAGAAACCTCCATATCCCATAGGTAGCAAACAACATGAGCAAAGGAAGCAAATGTCTAAATTTTTAGATATTTTTAAGAAATTACAAGTTAACATTCCTTTTGCAGAAACTCTAGAGAAAATGCCTTCGTATGCAAAGTTCCTGAAGGAGACATTATCTAAGAAGCGGAAGCTCACAAAGGATGAACCGTTCACGCTAACAGAGGAGTGCAGTGCAATCTTACAGAAAAACTTGCCTCCAAAGTTGAAAGATCCTGGGAGCTTCAGTATTCCATGCACCATCGGCAAGACGACTATAGAGAAATTCTTATGCGATCTTGGTGCCAGCATAAATGTGATGCCCCTCACACTGATGAAGAATCTGGGAATTGATGAAGTCAAGCCAACAAAGATGAATGTTCAACTGGCCAACCGCTCAACAAAGCAAGCACATGGTATTGTGGAAGATGTGCTCGTCAAGGGAAACAAATTTCTAATTCCTGTTGATTTTGTTATTCTTGACATTGATGAAGATGCCAGTCTGCCTACGATCTTCAGGAGGCCATTCCTAGCAACCTCAGGAGTGCTAATCGATGTACCTAAGGGAGAGTTAATAATGCGCGTGGATGGAGAGCAAGCAACATTCAAGGTACTTACAAATGAAGCTCTATTGCCTGCATCTCAACCTAAAAACCAAGTCAACTACATTACCGAGAAAAAGGTTGAGGAAAGGAACAAGAAAGAAGTCCATCAGCGGCATGAGGAAAGCAAGCCAAAGGTTAAGATGGAAAAGCCCAAGAGCTAGGAAGAACAATTGAAACCTAAGCTTAAAGTTTCCGAGAAACCTCCTCCTCACCCACGTGCATATGATCCTGGAAAGACACAATACTGGATCAAGAAGACTGGGTCGTCAATGCTAGCATGCTTTCAACCACCGTAATCACAGGGGGTACGTCAGGCTCGTGACGTTAAACAAGCGCTAATTGGAAGGCAACCCAATAGTAGTTTTCTGTTTTTATTTTATTTATTTGCTTAGCTAGTTTATTTTTAACAAGTCAAGTAAGTGGTGAATTAGGGACCATCTGGAAAAATTTTAAATATGGGAATTGGCGCTATCAGCGCCAACTTGGCACTCGTAGCGCCACAAGCCCAAAAGATACAGCGAGATCTGCGCCGACAGCGCCAAGGTGGCGCTTACAGTGCCAGAAACCCACGAAAGAATTGCGCTAACAGCGTGAGATCCACGCTCTCAGCGCCACAGGTCCTAAAGTTTCAATGAGATCCGCGCTCAAAGCCCGAACTCCACGCTTTCAGCGCCAGTATTCTCACCATTTACCTTGACTTTAGTAATTTCTTAGATTATGGTTTGATTATGTCTCCCTTTTAATATATTTCACTTTTATGATTATTCTGTTTGATGTTTAACAAGTGTGTGAGTGTTCCATTTGTGCAGAAGTAGCTTCACTCGACTAGTCTAGTTTGTTGCTGAGGACAACAACGTTCTAAATCTGGGAATTGGCCGCATGCTGCTATAAGCGAGACCTGCTAACTGCGGAACTACACAACATAAAGGACGTATAATAGAAATTTTTCGTAAAAAGGGGAGATATTTTTAACCTTCAATTTTTTTTTTATTTGCTGTTTTAATTTAATGCATTTCATTCAAATTTTCAATTTTTTTTTAGAAAAATTAAAAAAATACAAAAATAGTGAATTCCTGAACAAGCGTTCTTAGATTTTGCAGAGCTTACTCAGGAAATAATTAGATTGAATTATAAGAAGCATGATATCTGTGGAGCATTCAATTGTTTTTTATAATCTGAGAATGATGACTGCTCGTTTGTATAACTGTTTTAATTAAAACTCTTAGATAATGCTTGATGTAAAATTTTGAAATTAGATTCTAATTTGAATCACAACTGTGAGGATTTAAGCCTAAACAGAAATATTTTTTTTCAGAGAGGCCTCACTGTAGTAGTTTTCTTTAACTTGAGCTGTTTCTCTAGCTTGCATGCATTACTGACATGATAAAGGCATGTTTATTCTTGTTAACTTAGAGCCAAGCAGCCTACCTAAAAGAATTTTCCATTGTTAGCCCTTTTGAGCCTTAGACCAATTTATTCAAAAACCTGATGAAAATTACTTAACCATTTCTCCATTGACACACCTTGAAAGAGATTGAAATGTTGAACAAAGGAAAAAGTCAAGGTACTTCTCAAAAGAAGAGTTAAGTAAGTTGAAAAAGGAAACAAAAGAATGGTCTGCAAAAATACTGCAAAGAGAAAAAAAATACTGAAAAAGAAAAAGAAGAAATTTGCAGCTCAAAAGAGAAAAGAAAGAAAACATCTGCAAATAAGGAAAAGAAAAAGGTAGTGAAAAAGGGAAAAGAATTCCAAATTGATGAAATGTGGCAGAATTAAAAGACTGAGAATGAAGTAATGTCAAAACTCTCAGGATTTTAGTCTCTCAACTTAATCAGCCTCTGACCAAAAGATTCTTACCCCTAAACCAGACCAAGTTATAACCTATCAAAAGACCTTTTGATCAGTCTATGCATGTCAAATGGGTTCCTCAATCTTAGGAATTTGAGTATATGTTCAAGCTTATGGAATTTCTACTACACTGATGGAATGAGTGTAAACCCCTCAAACACTAGAGTGATGAGAGTATGTATTTATCTAGTAAGGAATATTCAAGTTATGATCTGAATTCTTGATACAACTGAAAAGCATTGTTTGAAGTTTTTAACAGGGAGTTATACATGCATATTAGTCTGATTTCTTAAGATGTTCATGTTCCATGTTTTTCTTCACAGAGTTAATCTTTGCTTCTAACTTTAATCTATTACATTGCTGAGGACAACAACGTTCAAAACTGAGAATTGTTTGATATGCCTCCAGCATATATATGATTCTAAGCCAAAAATATAAAGAATATTGATCAATCTTGGATAATAAGGGATAAAATTACTGATTATTTGATAAAATCTCAATTAGAGATCACGCAACTGATTTCCTTCTGATTTTGCAGGAAACAGGACAAAAAGAAGCCCAAGAGGAAGTTTCCAAGATGAAGCCCCACGCTACTAGCGTGAAACTCACGCTAGTAGCGCCAGAATTAAAATTCATCCCGAAACACCCACGCTACTAGCGTGAAACTCACACTAGTAGCGCCAGAATTAAAATTCATCCCGAGACACCCACACTACTAGCGTGGAACTGGCGCTAGTAGCGCCAGCCTTTCAAAACTCCTACGCTACTAGCGTTGAACTCACGCTAGTAGCGCCAGCTTGCAGTAGGCTGAATAAAACTCCCACGCTATTAGCGTGGAACTCACGCTAGTAGTGCTGGAGTTACGTGAGAAATTGTTAAACAAATCTGAGGCTGAATCGGAGCAAGATTGGACCAAGATTTACGATGAAGATTTAATCAAGATTTCTAAGCAAGGATACAAACTCTATAAATAGAGACTCAGACCCCAGGAAACAAGAATCTTTGGCTGAAGAGAATTCTTGGAGGCTCACGCTGGAGATCAGGATTCCATCTTCTTCTTCTTTTTCTTTATTGTTTTCATGAATACTTTTTATTTCTTTAATTTGTTTAAGTAAGCTATGTCTGGCTAGTTTGTTTTTGTAGTTGGGATCACGAACCGAATGTGAATCCTTTATAATTTCTGTATTGATATTTTATAAGTTAATTAGTTAGTTTGTTTTATTCTACCTGGTTTAATTTTTCATATCCTGTTTAGAACTGATCACTTTAAATTATAGGGCTTTGAGGGTTATGACTCACAATAGACATATTGGGGTTTTGGTCTGGACAAGGGTAGAATAACAATTTGTGTATGATCTAGACATAGGCTTACATAAATTGCAAACTCGTAATTCATTTGCTTAATGCTTAATTCAAGAGGGATTACTAAGACATTAGAGTTCTGATTGGGTTAAATGGTTGAAATCACTAAGACAGTAGGGTTCAACTATTTTATAGGGAAATAATGAATTGTTTGAACAAACGAATTAATTAAATTATAAAATACAATATAGGAACATAAGGGAGGATCGGAGGTGAAGTGTATCCGGACTACATTCTCTTTATAAATTTTTCATCAATACTTTCTTGTGTTCTTGATCTTTTCTTGCATACGTTCAAAATTAATTGTTTTAAATTTTGTTTTTAAATATTATTTTATTTTAAATTCTGTTTTTAAATTCTAAAATCAACTATCTTCACAATTCAAACCAATTTTATTTTTCAACTTAAGGGGAATAGCTAAACTAGTACTTTGTGCATTAATCCTCGTGGAAACGATACTCTACTTATCACTTTATTACTTAAAACAAATGGTATACTTGCCGATTTCACAACATTATTACAATGAGGCTAACAAAATAGTACATTTTCCTTTAGGCAAAATGCACATACCAAGGTTTAACCCAAGGTTAAAGCCTCAGATGAATCAATCAATGAATATACACTAGCTTCAGAGATCTGTCCCCTTTGTGCAGACAGATCACCTAGACAAATGCACCTCCAATAACTTTATTACAGACAAGCTTCTAATTAAAACACACAATAACCTTTTTTGGGCAAGAGATTGCATGAAATAACCAGAAACATTTATCAAATTTACATGACAAATAAATCAATCCCACTTTAGTGGTAATACCATAGTAATTCGTAGAAACTCTTACAAATCTTGCCCAAAATCATGATGTATTCCAAAAGAAAGTTTAACACCTTCACTGATCATGAGTTCAAAAACAATAGCATTCTTCAAAAAGTTTTACACTTAATTAAACAGTTCAAGCGGAAGCATATAACTCAATAAATAAAAATATTCTATAAATTATACATCTCCATTTCCTATAATTTGATATAGAAAATAACTCAACAATAACATGTTAATGGGAAAAAATAACTGATTGACATACACAATGCAATAAGATTAAATTTGGGCAACAACAAAATAATTTATATACTATAAACCCCCATTTGGGCAGGGAATATAATATACAAATATTTTCTATCACATGAAGATTTGAACAACAAGGAGAATTACATACAATTATAAAAATTCATCCCCTTTGGGCAGACAAAATTTTAAATTATACATATTTCTTTATAATACCACATGCAATTTAAAAATAGTTTACCCCCTTTGAGCAGATAAATACTTTTAAATCACGTAATCTAATGAATAATTTCTTCATGCAATTTCCCAAATTATTATATGTAACAACCCCCATTTGGGCAGGTAATTAACATATAATAATTCAAATAATATATCAATAATAATGTCCAACAACATGAAACACTTAACAACATGTATTTTCAACAACATAAAACACTTCACAACATGTGTTTTCAACAACATGAAACACTTCCCAACATGTGTTTTCAACAACATGAAACACTTCACAACATGTGTTTTCAATAACATGAAACACTTCATTACATGTGTTTCTAACAATATGAAACACTTCACAACATGTGTTTCCAACAACATAAAACACTTCATTACATGTGTTTCTAACAGCATGAAACACTTCACAACATGTGTTTCCAAAATTTATATTGCATTTGTCAATCCAACAAATTTTGCCACAACAAATCATACAAGAATTTTTATTATATCTGTATAATGAATTACAACTAATGTCACACCATTTCTGTCATCCAAAGACTCTCAATATATAATTGAAATAATTAAGGGTGTTGAGGCTAATCTCTAATTAAATAAAATTATATGGATCACTTGACATTAATTTCCAAACCCAAATTATTGCTAGAAACCATAGGAAATAATACCAAAATATTCAAATTATTCATCTCAATATTGTATGTATAAGCAAACTTTAATTAATACATACAATCAAATCATTATAATACATGACATAAAAACTTGCCTAATTTAATTCATATGGTGCATAAATACTAACTTTCAGTCATGGGTTCATAATCCGTTATACCCATTTACCTTCCTTTTGCCACACGCAATGAATGCCAAATTATACAGTAGTTTTACTCATTTTTATTCAATAAAATGATTCAGTAGCACTGCCAAATGGAGTAAATATTAACTCTTATAAGTTAAGCTATAATCAAAAACCTTAATTAATGTAAAATATAATTAATTGCGTTTAATCTATTGTCAGTCACAAGTCATGATGCAATGCACAATGAGCCTAAAAATATTGCAACAACGTTTATGCAATGCCAAAAACCAATGACAATGAACTAGTCATAAATGTGCCAATTAAATAAAATATTGAAGAATCATATATACAAATGAAATATGAAACCAATTTCACTAAATCCAAAATGTGAAATATGAAAACCCACTAAAATGTCCCAAAAAAGACAAAGTTTATTAATTATGAGACATACTCATGTGATCTTATTTCACAAAACTATGCAAAAGTTCAAACGATTTTCACTTATTTCACTAAAATCAAAATCAAATGTCCAGTAATTTACAGACCCAAATCAGATGTGAAATCTAAAGTACAAAAAATAACATGTCAACCAAAATGAACGTTGAAACTTTAATGATTAAAGCCCAATTGCAATGCCAGTAGCCCACTTGATATAATATCAGTAGAATATCACTAATATCAACAATTAGGAAAATAGAAAAAGGCAAAGCATAAGAAAATTTGTGCATACAGTACTGTATAAAGGAAGTTAATTTCTACCACAAAATTAACATTTAAGATTATTCAAGTATAAAATAATATCGAAGTCAAGGGCATGATTTTAGTACTTTAAGCTCATACATACAAAGCATTAGCAATTAATGCATGAGTGACATAACTACACAAAGAAAATAATAGTGTAATAGTAACACACTAAAGTCACGAAAATTGAAAATCCAGTCAAAACATTAAACATGAAATAAATCCAAATGATGGTCTAATAACCCCAGATATATTACATATTTTGAATAAGGTTTCTTTTCCTAAAAGACATAATATTGCCTCAACATTGGTGAGCCTGACCATCCGCAATAATGACCATGGGAGCTACTCAGTTCTTCAAGATCAAATGCTGCCCTTAAAATGTTTATCAAAAAACTACTTTTACCGAATACGTGATTTTTTTTTTTTTTTTTTTACTTGGAATGTTACAAATTTAGAGTGATTTTAACTCCTAAAATTTATGTAAGCAATATGATTACATATTGACCATATATATAGGAAATATCAATCTAACTAGAATTCATAATTCCAAATACAGGTATTCGGCAATTTAAATCGACTTACGGATAATCAATACGAAAATCGAGATGGCAAATTGCAACCAAACATATATATATGCAACAAAACAATTAACGAAAATCGAAACAAATGGTACTACGTATTCACGACAAATAAATGGTAGATATTATCGGCACGACAAACGAAAGTTGATTTCAAATTCCCGAAAATTGCGTGGGTTGATATCAATTGTATACAACATGGTATATACGACAAGATATATAAAAAAAGACGGAACAGAGAAGGTTTACACAACAACCCAGATTTAAAAATGAGTAAATACCTTTTTTTTATCTCTAACAAAAAATATGATCCCCACTTTAGTCTCTTACAAAAATAAATTAGTCAGTTAGTCCCTAACAAATTTAAGGTGGACCCACTTTAGTCCTTTTGAGGGACTAATATAGGTCTTTTTTGAATTTGTGAAGGACTACGATTTCAACTAAATAGGTCCACTTTGAATTTGTTAGGGACTAACTGACTAATTTATTTTTTGTAAGGGACTAAAGTGGAGATCGTGTTTTTTGTTAGGGACTAAAAAATGTATTTACTCTTTAAAAATTGAATAATTGTAGGTTTTATAATCATATGCTAGATCGATACATGTATTATAGATAAAACACCACATATCAATTTTTATTCTGAGAAAAATTTGTATACCTGATTGGGCCATCTTATCTACTGAGCGAAGAACCTTGATCTCACGGCTAGAGTCTTCCTCTTTATGACCAATTACAAAATGGCAGCCTTCTGCGATGGGAGCATGATGGCTCATGAGACTTAATCTCAATATAAATAGGCTAGAGAGAGGACCTAGCCAAATACCCTAAAAAGAGTTTGTGTCCACTGGGTCCACCTATCACGGAAAACAAGGGTCACACTAAAGCCTACACTACCGCCCAACTAGGCCTAATACCAACAGATGCCAAAAGCCCAACTCAACATGATAACAACGGACTTATCAAAATAATGCAATTGGAATATCCATTAACCCGATTAATTTTAAAACAGAAAACTAATTAATTAATATTGTCCATATACAGGAAAATTTCTAACAAACTTTTCTTACGTCCCTTATAGCTGTAGTGTATATTGTAACCCCCGTGTATACCCGGTTTGTTATCATGTCATTGTATTAAGCCACACTTAATTAAAAAAGCGGAATATCCTTTTCTTTTCAATTATGACGTCATTATCATTTACCAAGTTGCTTACTTAATTCTTTTTCAAAACATTGCTTGTATGTAAATTGCAATTAAACAACTAACTGAAATACCTCATTAAATAAATAACTGAATGTGTCTCTAGCTAGTTACGGAACTACAATACGTAGACCAGACAGATCTTGAAAGTTTATACATCTCAAATAAACTTAAACATAATCAATGTGGCATGGACAATCCCCATGCTCACCAAATAAGGCAATATAGCCAACAATGGAAACATCACATACATATCATAAGGCATTTGCACTTAACAGCTCAAAAGCATTTCAATAAATCAATACATGAAAACACATCATGCATATAAACCATCCCCCATGGGGTATGGTGGAACCAACAATGGTTAAACCGAGGACACGAAAGCTTACCTTGCAAGCTAATTATCCAAGCCAAGCTCACACTAGCTCAAAGCCCACAAACAGCACAATCACAATCTGTTTATGCAATAATTAATCATCAATAATCATTGCACAATATTCCATTAAGTGATTAAGGCTTTCCAACTCATTTTAAGTCATTTCATGCAATTTCTGCAGGAGGTATTCGAATACTCCTCAATGAGTATTCGAATACTCCATGTCTCCAGAAAGTATTCGATTACTTTCACTTAAGTATTCGAATACCACAAGGTATCCGAATACTTTCCACAACAGTATTCGAATACTACCCAGTATTCAAATACTTACTTAAAGGTATCCGAATACTTTTCTTCCCAAAAAAGTATCTCAATACTCCTGCAAGAGGTATTCGACTACCAGAGGACAAGTATTCCAATACTACACGAAAAGTATTCAAATACTTATCCAACAGAATGCAGAAATTTGAACTGTCATCTGCAATATCCCATTTTTAAAGGAGTCCAATGACTCCATAAACAGATGTTCATTAACATACTAAAGACTCAGAAACACAGTCCTTAACTCAAATGATCCAAGTTTTACTTTTTAATGGATTAAACAAGCTTAAATCAAGAAAATACAAAAGCTATGATCATGGTATACCTCCAAGGTCCAAAACTAAGAAAAAGACTCCTCCTTGGAGCTCCCAGCAATGCTCCAAGGTTCTGACTTTGTAAAAACACGAAAATGTACTACAAGGTTGGATATTTCTCCATTAAAATGGTTCCTTGAAGCACTAAATGCCAAGACAATGGCTTTCACAAGGAGAACCCACAACTCAGCCCCCAAAATCTCACAAATAGTAGCTCACACTCAGAATGATATGCCAAACTCACTCGCACAACCAACCATTCAGTGTTTGCAAGGAAGAGGAGAAGAAATCAAGAGTAAAAATGGTGTCTTTGGTGTAAACAAGCAAAAGACTCAAGCCAAGAAAGGAGAGGAGGGTGGCATCAAAGTGGAGAGCTCCTTATCAGAAATGGCTCACGTAGAAATCTGAGTATGGCCTAGGGTTTTGGGCCAAAAGATGTATTTATAGTCTCATTAATTCTAACCACACGGTATAGCATTAATCGCTACGCTTATCATTTTAATCCAAAACTTGGGATTCCTAATGTAAGAACCCGTACCGTTAATTAAGGAAGTTAATTAATTAATTATGTGAAATTAGAAAAAAATTCCATAATTGACCCTACTAATTATTATGAGGCTCTAATAATTATAGTAAGTGAGTAATAATGCTGAAAGTCACTTTTATGACGAAAAGTGCAGATACCAGTTCTGTTAGTCGGTATAAATGCGTATCGATAAAGTATCCCGAAAAATTATAATAAGTGCATGAATATTCCTAGAATAATATATAGCACTAGTAAAACGAGTTTCAAGTCGAAATAATAAGCACTGGTGCCAGAACTGACACTGGCTATGGAAAAGCGCGTACTGGAAAGGTGCTGCGAAAAATAAAATAAAAATATGAAAAATCTTAGAAAAATGAGTAGGTTCCAGTGTTATCAAAACCGGTTGACCCGGAAACCGGCCCATCAGCCGGTCCGGTTCTAGTGTTAGACCGTTTAAGCATTCGACTCGGTATCAACCCAGTGATCCGGTCATAAACCGCAGTGATCCGGTCATAAACCGCGGTCCAACCAGTATAAACCGGTACCAGTTTTTTTGGTTCAACCGGTTTTTCAAAATAAGCTCCAAAATATTCCATTTTTTGCACGAAGTGGGATTCGAACCCTGTCCTTCAGGGTGAGGAACGCCACTTTGAACCACCAGGCTACCATCTCTTGTTGAATAAAATGCACCATTTAATATACATATTATATAACTATAAGTTAACAGAATTATTTCAAAAATTGCATCAAATGGGAATTGAACCCTTTGCATTGAAGATAGACAACATAGTAATTACCACTAGACTACATTAGGTTATTATTTGAATTGCACCATTTAAAATATTTATTATATAATTAAGTATAAAATGTAAATTTATATATATATCTGGTTCATGCGGTTCAACCAGTGACCCACCGGTTGAACCATTGACCCAGTGACCCAGTACCTCGGCTGGGTCAATGACCGGTCCGATTCTAATAACATTGGTAGGTTCAGATTCCAAAGTTTGGGATCAAATTGCTAAGCGTAGCAATTAGCGCTAATACAGTGCGATTAACCTTAAACCGCCTATAAATACTAAATGGCACAGATTTCTAGGGAATTTTACAGCCTCCTACGTGCCTCTATTATGACTTTTGAACTCTCATGCTGGTCACCTTCTTCCCTTGACCTTCTTGCATGAAAACTCTCCCAAGTCACCTCATTTACCATGGATTCTTCTCTTTAAACCTTGTAAACACTTAGAGATGTGTGTTTGGAGGGTGAAAGCCTTCACCTTTCTGAGTTTGAGGTCTGTCTTGGTGAGACTTAGGGGCTGTGTTGCTGTGTTGTGAGGGTGGAGCCTTTGTGAAGGCATTTTGAGCTTCAAGGAGTGATCTTTGAAGGAAAGGAACCATTGTTGTGTGCCATTTTCGTGCATCTTCAAAGTCAGAACCTTGGAGGTTGTTGGTGAGCTCCAAGAGCACTCATTTCTCTGTTTTAAAGCTTGGGTAAGTGTTACCAACCTTTGGTCATGAGTTTTAATTGATAAAAGAGGTGTCTTGACATGCTTAATGGGTTAAACAAGTATCCAACCTAAACATGAACATAAAAGCCTTTAAAAATGCATGCTTGGACGTTGTAATGGGTTAAAAACCCAACCTTTAAGTGATATCTTCGCGAAAATGCAGAATTGCATTCTGTCGCGAAATATCCGGATATGGGGTCTGGTGATATCCGAATATGGATATCCGGATATGATATTCGAATATGGGATATCTGGATATGTCCCCGAAAAATATCCGGATATTCTGGGAATTTCGGAACAGTGACGGTACTGTTCATACAGAATGTCATTTTGGGTTTGTGGACCCATGATTGACTTATGTGAACTTCTGTAATAATTAAACTAAGTCAGAATCAAGTGATTAAGGGCTTGTGGCTTTGTGAGAAGCCTTAAGACGTAAAACATAAAAGAGAAGCGTTGTCTTTATGTATAAGCTTATGTGCTATGATTATTGATGATGAATTATGATACAAACAGATTGTGATTGTGCTGTTTGTGGGCCTTGAGCAGTGTGTGGACTCTTGGCATTGGATAGTTAGCTTGCAAGGTAAGCTTTCGTTTCCTCGGTTTCGCCACTGTTGGTTCCACCATGTCCCATAGGGGGATGGTTTATATGCATGATGTGTTTTCATGTACTATTTTGTTGAAATGCTATGGAGTTGTTAAGTGCAAATGCTTTATGATATGTATGTGGTGTGACGCCTACACAGGAGGCCATGGGGCGATCCTGTGGGCGAATACAACATGGGCTGGTGCAGCATGGGCTGATATTATGTGGGTAATAGACATATTCCTGCACTTCTCTGATCAGTAGAATAGTATAAACACACATGACATGATTATCTGTTGCATTGCACGATTTTGGAACTTATATTGTTAAATGGCTTTTGAACTTATATTTCACATGTAAGTGAGCTTGGGGCGGAAGATCCTTGAGGACCCCTTGTCTTACTGAGATTTCTTTTTAGAGATCTCACCCCACGTTTGGGGCACCATTTTCAGGTTCAGGTAATGCAGGGTTTGAGACCTCTAGCGGCAGGAGGCCAGAGCTTAGCTGATATTGCTGTTTATATGCTGACATGTTTGGGTGCTGGATTATATCTGTTGATGATATGCTATTAGCTTGTTATTGTTATGTTGCTGTCGTTGAGACCTTGTTGGCTTTGTTGCCTTATTTGGCGAGTGGTGGATGAACACCTCTCATGCGTTTGAGATGCAGGGTCATGTTATGACATGGCCATTCTTTGAGGACTGCTTTTTGGGAAGATACTTTCCCTATGATGCACAGGAGAGGAAACAGGGATAGTTCGACAGGTTGGTTCAAGGCTCGTTGTCCGTTGACGAGTACCTAGCCAAGTTCAATGAGCTGGTGAAGTTTGCACACTTCCGGATGGAGAGACCCACTCCGATCTTTTTGGCTGCTAAGTTCCGCAGGGGACTTAGTGAGGATATTGCTGGTTACCTTGCAGGGTCTGCTTCTAGAGACTTCGGGACATTGGTGCAGCACTGTCGGGACATCGAGGATTTCTGTAACTCGAGTAAGGCCAAGAGGGCCAAGGTGGCTGAGACGAAGGTAGCTGGTAGTTCCACTTCCTGGAAGGACAGGAAGAAGTTTGCTGCAAAGGCAAAGGGAAGCAGTTGGCTGCTAGGCAGTCGCCTAGTCAGTTCAAGAGGAGTTTCACTCAGGGGAGTTCAGCAAGACCTCCTACTCCTAGATGCTCGGGTTGTGGGAAGGTTCACTTGGGGCCGTGTGCTACCAGTCAGACTATCTGTTTCCAGTGTGGCAAGGAGGGCCACAATGCTAGAGAGTGTTCATCGTCGACGGCGAGAGCTGCAGCGGTTCAGGAAGTTCCACTTCAGATGGTTCCCCTTCCACCTACAGCGGCACCTGTTGTGCCACCTACCAGGGGTGAGTTTACACCTTGGATCGTCAGCAGTCGGACCGAGCTCCGAACCTTATCAGAGGTACTGTTTCCATTGGTGGATCTTCTGTTGATGTCTTGTCTGACTCCGGCGCTACACATTCATTCATTGCAACCCCGATTGTTGTGGGGCTTGAGTTGCCCATGTCTGTGCTTTCTCTACTGTTGCGGGTGACCACTGTCACCAGAGAAAGGTGTGATTCCTCCACTGTTCATCGCAATATGGCGGAATCTATTTCGATCCCCGGCAACGGTGCCAAAAACTTGTTGCGACTCGGCAAGTGCACCGGTCGTAAAGTAATAAAGTGTACCGTAGTACGAGATCGTTCCCACTAGGATCAGAATTTCAAGCACTAGTTCGCTAATTACGTTTTAGTTGAACAATTAAAAATTTAGATGAAGAGAGTTGTAATTGAAGAACTTGAAAATTAAAGACAAGTAATGAAAAGCATTCAATTAAAGAAAATTCAGAATTACAAAGAATAAGTGAAAAAGATGATAATTGATTAAAATGTAAAACAAGCGTAGTTAGGGTTTCGACTTCCCCCATTCTCCTCAATATGTTATGAATTAAACAGTCAAGAATCTATTTCTTGATATATTGCCAATCAATTCTTTCTAAGTTAATTAGGGCTCAATTCCTTGTTACCCTAAATCTATGTAATCTGGAAAGAACTCTTGTTCTCCGATTATTCCCTAAGAAAACATGCATTAAGATCAAGAATCCCAAGATTGCATAATTACCCTATGTCTATCCCTAGATCACGATCATTATGATAAATTATCAAATCAGGGTTCATGCACCAACATCCCTATTGTCATACAATTCTCCAAAATCATTCTAGAAAGAACAAACTCATAGAAAGAAAAAAGACAGATAATTTATTTAATTATAAAAATAACAGAATTCGGAGACAATTTAATTCATAAACATAAAGATTCAATTGTGTTCCATCTACCCCTAACTACATAAAAGACTAGACTAGCATACTGAATTGAAAAATAATAATAAAGAAAAGAGAACCCCAAGCCTCCATTGGTGTGATGTTGACTTGGTTCCTCAGTGTTCCAGCACTCCGCAATAGGATTCCTCCTTCAGTCTTGGTGTAATGCTCTGGACTTGTGAATTGATTGTTTGGTTTGATCCGCTGCTCCTTATTTATAACCATTGAAGTTGTATCCTTCATTGTATCTCTCAACGAATCTTTATCAGATTTGTAATTGATTCTTCAATTGCTTCCTTTTTGCAATTAATATCTTGTGGATTGGTTGATAGATTTGAGCTTGAATCTTGTTATATCCTACTTCAATCTTCCATGAATATCTTTTGATATGTTTCGTTTTGGTTCCGGATATCGCAATCTGACAAATCTTCATTAAACCTCAGCAAATCTTCGCTGTCAGGAACGTGCTTGGGCGCTCAAGCGCTCTGTTGGCCACTTGAACGTGCTGAATTGCTTCAAATAGTTGTTTCTGCCTTCCTGAGCACGCTCGAGCGTGCTACTGGGCGCTCGAGCGTGCTACTGGGCGCTCGAGCGTGCTCCTCGAGTCTGAATTTTTGTATTCTTGGGCGCTTGGTTGTGCGCTTGAGCGTCTTGTTGTGCCCAGCTTGGCTGTTTTTTCTGCTTTCAAACGCTCGAGCATCCTGTTGTGTGCTTGAGTGTGCTTTTCTGGCTCTTAACTTCTAAGATTTTGGCTTCCCTTGGTCCATATTGAGCCACTATTTCTTCGTCATGATTTCTTTAGCAGTTTTAGCACCAATTCTTGTGGTTTTACCTTCAAAAATGCATATATCATCAAAACGTCAGCTCAATTTCCTATCTTATGATTTATATGTTGTAAAACCTTGAATTCCATGCATTCTACTACATAACTCTTGTATAATTTAGCCTAAAAACATGGTAAACCAGATGTTTATCACTTAACCACTAGATTAATGCCCTAATTAGGTCTTAATATTAATTTTAACATAGTGACCCTAATTTAAACCTACATGGCCGAATAGTTTAAGTGTTTAAATTAGTATTTTTAAGCTTATTTCTTAGTCATTTCATTAATTAATTAGTGCCTACGCTTAATTAATCCACTAATCCATGATTTCCTTATTTTTAACACAACTAATCCACATCATATCAAAGGGGGCAGATTTGATTATTGATGTTTATTAGAGTTTTTAGCCATCCTTAATCATGATTAGTAGGTTCGCTTAGGGATAACCCACTTAGTTAGTCTTTCTTAGGATTTTTCCACACTTAACAACTTCATAACATTTTGTTGTCATCAAACCCTACACTTCCAAGACAATGCCGAATTCATCATGGGTCATTTTAGGGTTCATGTTCATCTTTTTACATGAACTCCACACAAGGATCCAAATGTGGCACCTTTACACATCAAACCAACCATTTTTTAGTTCAAAACTCACACACCCTCAAGAACGATCATCAAAACTCTTTCTTTAAAAATTTTAAACAACATTTTCCCAAACACAAGACCAAAACCGAGGATTAAAAGGAAAAAAGGAAGGCTTTTTGGGTCATCTTTTCCCAAGGTGAAGCTCACACCTTCAAGTTCACACCTTTAGCTCCAAGCTCCACCTTTTACCAACAAGAATGCTCCTTTAAACAAGAACACACTTTCAAAAATATGCTCAAGAGTTAGAGCTCATGAACACAAGAGAGAAAGATGAGATTTTTCAAGAAAAGTTTAAGAAACTTACATTAGAAACCAAAGGAACCAAGCAAGCAAGTGTTGTTCTTCAATAGAACACAAGAACACAACTCCATGGCCTTGGAGCTTCACAAAACTGTGGCTGTACAAGGAGCTAAAGACCACGAAATTTTGGCTTCACACCATAAAAATGGTATGGTTGTGAAGAGGAGAGTGAAGGGAGTAAGTTTAGTGAAAGAGATTTTGTGTTATGGAGAGGTTTTGGTGGAGGAATCTTAGAGAAAAGTGAGCGCAAGTTTGGAATTTGAAATTTAGAGAGAGAAGGAGGAGGGGCACTGCACATCTGATCAGGAAATGGGGGAAGGTGCCCTAATTAGGGTTGCCATGTCAGTTAAGTGGCACCTTGTCCTTTAGTGAGACCCGGTGTAATTTTAATCTGAACCGTTGTCAAATTTTTACCCGAAAACTCCCAAGGCTCTAACTTTAAGTACTTAACATTAATTTTTTCTAATTATCATGTCCATAACTTAAAAATTTGATTAGTAGATCACATATCCACTAACAGATGTTTAATTGCACTATAGTCTTTACCGGTATTCTTAACTGTACCATATTTCATAATCTTCTTAACTTTAACATTATTGGTCTAATTATGACTTGTTAGGCATATATTGGTCTTTATTTATTTTTTATCATCTTTTTCCCGTTCCAGGATTCTACCGACTGCTTCTACAACAGTACAAAATACCCGGCAGAAGTGACTTTTCTAAAATACCCCAATATGGGTATCAAACTTCATCAAATCATATACTAACCTCATTTTTGATGTTTATATCATTAGATTAGCTCTATAATTATAATTTATTAATTTGGAGCTATTCTAGTGACTGTTACTGCATCAGCAGTCAAAAATAACAGATGTAAATCCACCTATGCAAAATACCCTCAATATGGTTATCAAAATTCTTAGAATTTCATTCTTATTCTATTTGTGACTATAAGGTCCTCATCATAACCCTCTAATTTAAAAGTCATATAATTAGGGTTAATATACTCGGGGTTTATGGAGAAGTCTCCACCCACAAGTTCACTTCATGCATGACATGTTAAATTCCAAAACATAGATAACAACATACAGTCTCTTAATAATATAGTTAGATATTATACACCATCAAACAATCAAGCTCATATATATAATCTTTTTCTTTTACTTTGATAATTAAGAGCTTCTTTGATTATTTACCAATTCAATTTATGTTAGTTCAGAAACTTATATCAATCAAATCATCAGAAATTCTTATTATCCGGAACCATCCAAAGACCGAATGTGTCCCCGGTAATAACTAATTATATTCCAATAGACCTATTATCTGGATATACTCAACTTGTACGACCAAAATACTTATTGGTCTCATACTGGAATTTATATATATATATATATATATATATATATATATATATATATATATATACATATATCACCCTTAACCAAATATCACCTCTTTATAATTACTTCTTGGGTTTAGTTACCTTACGGAATATTTCCCATTTATTATCCAAGACTTATAATCTTTCCAGATCTCTTTATAATTGAGTTCATTTCTCGTAATATTAATTTATATATGTTATCAAAAAAAATATATATTAATTTATATATATATATATATATTGAACTCAACAACCACCACAATATTCTAGACCTTAGAAATTGCCAATCCCATCGCAATAATTAGAATATTTACATCTGTACACTATCCATTAATTCGTTGTCAAATTAATCACATTATAACATCTTAAATGCTCACATTAATTTCAAAACAGTATATTAAAATATTGTTGCGACTTCGGCATGTGCACCGATTGTAAAAGTAATAAAGTGTACTGAGTACGAGATCGTTCTCACGAGGATTATAATTTCAAGCACTAATTCTCTATTTACGCTTAAGTTGGACCATCAATTAAGAGAATTGAATAAGATTGAATTCAGAATTGAAAATTAAACTAAAAGTAAAAAGCAAGAAGATAAAATATGAGTCTCTTAACAACTAAGAAAACGCAGTTAAGGATTCAACTTCGCCTATTTTCCTCTTTACGTTATGAATTAAACCCTTAATTAATCGATCATTTTATATTGCCCATCAATTCCCTTAAATTTAATTAAGACTCAATCCCTTGACATCCTAATTCTTTCCTTTCTTTAAAGAATCCTAGTTCCCTGATTGTTCTTGAAAGAAAATAAGCATTAAATCCAAGAATCATAAAGATGGCACAATTCATATGTCTATTCCTAAAATCATACAAATTAATGATGAATGAGTCAAACCAAATTAATATACCAACATTCCTATTGTCATATACAAATCCTAATTCAATCTACAAGAACAACTCATAGAAGGCATTAAGAAAAGACATATTCGTTCAATATAAAAAAGGAAAATTACATTAAAGATTAATTTAGAAACATAAAGATTCAATTGAATTCCATCTAGCTCTAACTACAAAGAAAATCTAGCCTAACATGGTGAAATCAAGAACACAAAAAAACAAGAAAGCTTCCTCAAACTCCATTGATGTGATGGTGCGTTGAATCTTCAAGGTTTCCAACGTAATCCCGACTTCAACCCGTCTCCGGCTCTCAAAAGCATGAAAGGCTTGCTCCTTTTATGAAAATTATACCTCTGGGGTGGGGTCAAGCTCTGTCAAAGAATCATGAAGAATAGCTTAAATAGGTGTAATAATCCTTATTTTAGGTGAAAACCACGTAGTGGGCTTTAATTTGGTCGCAATTGGGTGTTAAACGGGCTGGAGCGCGTTGAAATGTGCTAAAACACGCTATTTGGACAACAAAAATATGGTTTCATAGTTTGGCCATAACTTGAGCTGTTGTTGTCCAATTGATATGATATTGGTCTCGTTGAAAAAATAAAATAGATATCTACAACTTCTATGCAGAACACGAGATCCAACTTCATCATCTTGGATATGAAAAATTGGCTGAAAGATAGATTTAAGGAGATTTTCACTAAATGGCTGCTCCTCATTTATTGCTTTAAGTCCTTCAAGCTTAACCATTGCTCCAATGTTCTAATGCAACTCAATTGTCCTACAAAACAAGCAAAAATCATTCACATAAGTCAATAATTCAAACTCCATGTTTTTTAGCCAAATAACTAAAATTTCTCATGCTTTTGATTAGATATAAGAGTGATTTTAGTTCTTAAAAACATGATAAACAATGGGTTTATCAAATACTCACATCACAGCAAACACAACACGTCAATCACATATATCCAATCAAACATAAACCAACAAGTGCACATAACAAATCCATCACAATTCATCTAATACATATAACAATTCAATCACAACACATCGAATACAGAATTACAGTATATCAAATCAGATATATATATTGATCTTATATGAATGCAACTATGCTAAGATCTAACACTCATTACAGATATTTCTATCAAAAACCATAATCCACCTGATTACGGTGAAACATCATAATGGAGAAAACTCCTAAACCGAGAACATACATGGTCAGCTCTCCCTGCTATTTACTTGTAGTCCAATCTACTCGTACATGTTATGTCCAATTACTTCGTCTAATTCTATACTCTGATATAATATAGAGTAAAGCCCATTTTGGGTCCCAAATAAAAAATGCGGTCTCCACTTTAGTCCCTTACAAAAAAATTAGTCCCAAAGTCCCTAAGAAATTCAAAGTGGACCCATTTAGTTGAAATCGTGATCTCTCACAAATTCAAAAAAGACCAACATTAGTCCCTCAAAAAGACTAAAATGGGTCCACTATAAATTTCATGGGGACCAACATCTAATTTTTTTTGTAAGGGACTAAAGTGAGGACCGTGTTTTTTGTTAGGAACCGAAAATGAGCTTTACTCTATAATATATAAAAAACCATCATTACATATTACTTGTAACTCAAGTAACTAACACATCACATTAATTCAATTACTAACTTGGTAATTCTCTTAATCACTTTGACAACTCTGTTTATCTTGACAGTTCATGCCATACCACACAAGCCAACACTTATAGCTCATCTAGCATAAAATCTTCCATAATAGGTTTGTAACCTAAACTAATTTATCATACACATATTCCATGCTTGATACTTATTTCCAATTTCACATTCAACTTTAATCCATTGCCTAGGTCATATGACCTACTCATGGCCGAATTACAATTAAGGTTCATGAACTCACTTAAACTCTCATTTATCAAAACATAGCATTTCAATTATCTATTTATAGTTAACCTTCAATATCAGGTCATGAAATCTTTCACCAAAAATTAGAATATGTTACCATCTTAATCTAGATATCTTAAGATTTCCAACGGCATATTATACGCCTCATTCTGACAAGTACAATTCAAGATATTTCTTCCGTAAGCAAACTGCTTAAATCCGTCGTCAGAAAAATAGGACATCTAATACATTAATTTTCTTGGAACATTTCCCCACCCAGTTTTAAGGAATGAAGGAGTTATGAATTTTACAAACTCCAAGTAATATATTGTTAAACTGGACAGTTTCAGGCACTATTTACTTTTATTAATTCCGAGGACAATATGGCATACATAAAAATCCCATCTTTTGGAATTAGAAAATAGACATATTAAGCTTTAATTTGATACCTCACACACCCCATTTCATGAAAAAATGAGTGAGATATGCCCTTTCCAATTTGAGCTTTAAAATAAGTAGAATTTTAACAACATAAACAACCTTCACCGTTTCACTCACTAAAATTCCAATTCAGGTCAAATTGATCTGAATTTTTGATATGTTATATTAGACTTGTGTATCTTTAATTTGGTATAAACTACACTCAATTTGAAGACCTAAAACTCCAGTTATGAATTTTACAAAAAGAGCCTAATTTTTCCTATAATAAGGTTTGACCACTTTCTAATCAACTCAATCTTGTTCCCTTTAAACCATTCATCATTAATTCACTTTGAACCCTAATTTCACATAGGCATTTCATTAAATAAATTATGCGCATGACTTTACCCTTACTTTGCCGATTTATTCTTGGTTTATTAACCAATACACTTGTTTCATTTTAAACATCATCATACATAGTTATACTTAAAAGTTATAAACAACCACCAAGAGACCTTAAACCACATAAAATAACATCATATGATCATGTTTACATATAAATCTAATCATTCATAAAAAAACTTCATATATCTTTTTCCAACCATTAAAGTCAAGATATATTACCTTACTTAGGTTCTTTAGAAGCTAGGAAGTATTCTCCAACATGTAAACCTCAAAACCATCCATGAAAGCTTCTTAGATAGCCATGAAGTCCCAAACATAAAGGTAGATATTTGTCAAAATAAAACTCCTTTTAAGGAACTAAGACCTAGGGCTTACTCATAAGACTTCACTCTTGAAGTTTCATGAAGAAATCAAGATGAAAAAGTGATTAGAAGTCAAGCTACAGCCTTGCTCTTTCTCCTCGAAAGCTATAACAACCCTCACTGTCAAAACAAGTGACAATGAATTAACAAAGTGTTTAAGTTGAATTTAAACACATATTCAAAGAAACGATAAACAGTAAATCATATAAGTTAAGAATACAGTTCATGACAGACAAGTTTAATAGGACCCTATATAAGTATAATGTATATGTGGGGACATAGATGCCATTATGTGAAAAGTCAGGATTATTTTGGTAATTGACCAAGGTTAGGTCAAATGTTGATCTTGATGATGTAATTAAATTTTATAGTTAATTTTATGGGTTCAAAATGATCTTATTATGATCAAATAATGTCTAGATTAACTTCTAAAAATAGGTCAAAGTAAGGAAAATTATAAACCAATGGAAATTGGTTTAAGTCAAAGTTGGATGCAAAGTTGTCAAGTTAGTAACATAGCTTGATTTTGTGAATTCCTTGCATAATTTTTTATGTATGAGTGATTCCTTGTAACCTTGTATGTTTTATATTCAAGAAGGTCAAATTTTAGTGTTGATCAACCAATTAGAATCAAGGTTGACTAGTCTTGAATAAATGGACCAATGAATGTAAAGTTTGAAAGTCTAAAGGTGTTAGAGTGTCCAAGTAAGTAATCCTAGTTATCCACCAACATGCAAGCTGGTTATGCCACCTAGAGAGGATATAGAATGTTGTATTATATGATGACAAAGCAAGTGCGAAGATAAAGAACCAATAGGAATGAAACCAGTGTGTAAAGTTAAATAGTGAAAAGTTAAGTAACTTTGTGTGATTCTTGCAAGTGTAATTGATCATCATTCTTCTCCTAGTGTCCCATGCTTATTTTCCTTCCTTTCTTCTTCATGGTGGCCGAACCTTGTTCATGGAGAAAGACCATGGATGTTCTTGAATTATAAGACACTTTTTGGAGAAAATCTATTACACAAAAGTGACAGCTTTAGGTTTTGTAATCCTAAATCCCTTTTCTTTTCTTCTTGAAGAGCTTTGTAGTGAGAGAAACCTTCATCCAAAGAGATTTGGTACTATTCATCTAGAGAGAGAAAGTTAGGGTTTTGGCAAGTGATTTGGTGGAAAAGAAAGCTTAGTGCACAAGGAAGCTATTTAAGGTATTACATCTTAATTTTGATGGTTGGAAATTGATATTTCATGGTGTTAAAGATTGATTAGGGTTTGTAAAGATCATGAACATATGATGTGTTTGATGTGGTTTGAAGTTGTTTTGAGGTTGTATGTTAAATCTAAGTAAAACTATGCTTAGAAATCCTTAAAACAAGTTAAAGAGTCTTGTATTATACAACATGCAATTCAGCCATATAGGGGTTAATTGTGCAAACCATGTGTTTGAAAATGTCAAAGTGAAACATAAAATTTTAAGTTGTCTTAATGATGATTGATTTCATTTGGCCATGTAATTTTAAAATTGAAAAGATTAATATTTGAATTTGTTAAGTTGATTAAATTATGCCTAGTGTATGGTTAATTAAGGTTTAAAGTGGTTGGCATTGAAAGGAAATCAAATAAATGACATAGAAAGTATAAGTGTCATTTGATCATATAGGAATGACAAAGAATGGTCTAGTAATTGAACAAGGTTGTTTAAAGAATTGTGTAGTGTAAATTAATATGATTTATAAGGTTGTTAAGTTGATAAATCATGTAGAAAGATTGCATGTATAATTCGGCTAACATAGGTTCATTGAGTAAAAATTATGTAACTTGATGATTAAAGGTTGTGTAAGGTTCATTAATAAAAAGAATGAAGATTGAACATAGTTTAATTGGAATTGATGTGAGGAAAAGTAATTGAATTCATATAGATGTCAATTTGGTTATGTAAAGAAAATGATGAAAGAGGTGCAGTTAAATTCATATCATGATGAGTTTGTAAATATTTTAAGGTGTAAGGAAGATTACACTAATAAAGTGTATGTAAATTGTTTGTGAAAGAATATAACTTAAAGTGTTATGTAAGGTTTATGTGTGAAGTGAACCAAATATTAAGTGGTTATGGATTAGGTTGAATGAGGTATCAATTGGATAAATTGATGGTAAGAAAAGAAACGCATAAATCATTGGGTTAAAGATTCTGCCATGATGATTTAATTGTCATGGTATGTGAATTAAATTTAATTAACGATTATAATGTGTTTGTTAAGTGAAATCAAGTAAGATTCAAGTGGTATTAAGGTATACTAAGCCTTAATAATTTATTAAGTACTTACTTGGGTTAGTAGTTTAACTAACTAGAAATGTGGGTCTAAGAATTTGGTGTAAAATTATGTTAAGACTTGGTGGTATGTCATGAACTGTTAATTGGAAGGTTAATGTGAAATGTTAGTTGCTTGTGTGTCAAGCAATATGTGTTTTGAATTGGTGATTGATTGTATTTTTATAAATAATATCTGAGTTTAAACGGACAAAGTAAGTTAATAGCAGGAAAGCAGAACAAGTAAGTTCTCGATTTAGGAGCTTTCTCCATTTTAATGTTCTGTCATAATCAAGTGGATTATGGTTTCTGTTTGAAATATCTATGAGAAGTGTTAATCCTAGCATATATTGCATTCATATAGGATCAATAATTATATATGATTAGTATGATTTAAATAATGTGATTTTATGTAAATTGATTTAAACTGCTGTAAAATATTATATTAATGATTGATGTATGAATTGGAACGAAATTATATGAATTGTCATGATTAACATGCAAAATGATTGATGTATTGATAACATGTGAATTGTGTATGATTGTTGTGATTAACATGTCAATATGTGCAATATGTATGATTTGATGTTTACAGTTAATATATGATGTTGAACCTGAATTTGTAAATAACATATGGTAGTTGTTTATTATATTTGATTGATGTGTTATTTGATATGATGTATTCGATTAGATATATTTTGTTGATTTGATTAATTGATTGTGTTTATGACTGAAATTATGTGTTGTGATGTGATTATGTTTTGTGTTTGGAATTCTGTGTTGTGAGTACTTAATGTATTGTTGTGATTAACTTACAGTAAACATATTTGGAGTTATAGAAGTCTAAATTAAGCTTATGATACCTTGTTGGAAAGCTTAGAGTGTCTAGTTTAACATACTTAAAGATGAGAATTTATTTATAAGCAAGTCAAGTGCATTTTTGCATAAAACGAACCTATATAAGGTTGGTAAAGTGTGTAAGAGCTTGATTAAGCTTTGTTGATTTATGAGAACCACTTAGCAATATTTGTGTTTGTATTGTGTGATATTTAAGCAGTAGAAATTTATATTCCACAATTGTTTTTGGTTATGAATATGTTATGGGAATTGGTATAAATACAGTTGTTTTAAATAAGAATGTTGTTTTAAAAAGAAAAAAGTTCTACCGTATTTTAATTCAATTGTCGTGATTATAACTATACTTAATATCATATGTGTGTTAATACGCCGGTCCAGAATGGGGTGTTACAGAAGCTCACGGCTACTTCATGAAAAAGAGAAGAAGAAGACACACTTAGACTCTTAAGCTCTCTCTTGGCCATGTAAGTAGGTGGATATTTACTTAGTGTTTTGATTTTTCATCTCACCTTTCATTGGTCCACTTGTTTGTCAGTAAAACTTAGTCACGAAGTAATGAAACATTCTAGAATATATTGGTCTCTTACTAACACTCAAAATGGCGTGGAATTGGGAAGCATATAACCGACTTTGTAATGCTTTTCCATAACCAATCAAATTAAATTTTCTTAAGTTACTTTTGACAATTCAAACTAAACTCTTATTTGTCCATTTCACCTTAGACTCTTTCACATAGATTTCTATTAGTTCTTTGGTTTCCTATAGCCACTTTTATAGACTTTTCCAAGTAAATTACTATTGGTTCTTTTCTTAACACTTTGAATAACTAATTACTTTATTACTTTACATGTCATCTTTTGGATATACAAAATTGAATCCTATTTGACAATTCATGTTAAGACTTGTCAACCTTAATTCTTATTGACTTATTTCAATCAACATTTGACTTCCTTGACTTTAACAATACAATGATGTAAAGAACTCATGAATCCATCGATTATATATAGAAATTTCACTAGTTTTCATGACTTTCAAATTCTTATTGATTTTACACACAATTTGACTTATTTGAATTTCTATTGGTTGATTAATTTCATACTTTGGCTTAATTTTAGGAATTAATCTATACATTATTTGATCAAAATAAGATCACTTCAAAACTATGAAATTAAACAAACAATTTAATTAAACAATCAAAATCAAGTTTGCACATTAAGCTCAGAGCTTGGCACTATCAACTCGACATGAAGTCACCAAGTCGGCCAACATGCAACAGAAAATGAAAATGTGCAAAGGAGAAAGACAGAGAAGAAAACAATCAAATTTTAACGTGAAAAACTTCATTCAATGTGAAGAAGTAAAAACCACGGGACTCTAATGCAGAAAATCTATCTCTATGTCAAAAAAAAAGATTACAAAGAGTTCAAGCTTCCATAGTTTTCATTACAGGTACAATCAAGTATCACCAAATATGGTGGTATTCTCAAACTTTCCTAAAGAGATCACACTCAAACTTCTCTCTAGAGGTATTCAAATTCTCTAAGCTCTAAGCTTTCTCAAAATCTCTAACTTATTACAAAAGGTCTTCAACTTTATATATATGAGAGGGAAGAACCTTCCACCTTCTTCCAGAATCTTCTCACAGTGATGAAAAGGTTGAGTTGTCTTGGGCCCTGCACCCAATAAATGAGAGTGCATGCCAACATTGATAGAGGAACACCACCCCAAAGGTCTCCCCATTCTAACTTTAATGCTTCGGGTTCAACAGGAGCCCAACACCTTTGCAACAGTCTTCAAACTTCCTTGTTGGTACCGGCTTTGTCTCCATGTCGAACCAATTGTGGTCGGTGTGCACTTTGGCTAGTTCGAGCTGTCCATTCTCCACCGCATCCAGGAACTAGTGATACCTCATATTAATGTATTTTGTGCGGGAGTGATAGGTCGAGTTATTTGCTAGATGAATAGCACTTTGATTATCACACTTCAGCTTAAACTTGTCTTGATCATGGCCGTGTTCAGATAGAAACTTCTTCATTCACATCAATTCTTTGCAAGCCATGGTCGCAGCAATATACTTGGCCTCAGTCATCGAATATGCCACATATTTTTGCAATTTTGATTGCTATGAGATAGCTCCTCCTGCAAATGTCATCAAGTATCTTGTCGTCGACTTCCTCGAGTCAGCATCTCCCCCTAAATCAGCATTCGTAAAACCTTGTAGCTCTATTTTACCTTCTCCAAAATTGAGGCATAAGCTTGTCATTCCTTCGAGATACTTGAAGATTCACTTGACGGCTTTCCAATGTTCTTTGTCGGGGTTCGACAAATACTGGCTTACGATTCCAACAACATACGCCAAGTCAGGTCCTGTACATATAATTATATACATCAAACTTTTGACGGTGGACTAGTAAAGGATCTTCAGCATCTAGTCCTTTTCTTCATCTGATCTCAGACATTATTTCTGTAACACCCGTGTGCACTCGGTGTATTATCATACAATGGTACTAGGCGCAACTTGTTCAATTAAATAAACGCTGAAACTAATCATAATAATAATAATAACAAGGTTTCCAAGCCATAATTTGAAACAACTTTTTCCTTTTCATACCTAATGTGTTGCAGCAACAACTAACGTGTAGTAATCTCATAATCATAAATAACATAATTAGTCATGAGCCTAAAACACGTAGCCATGACAACATCCATACTTCGTGGTGTAGACAAATACATGTCCAACAAAACAATATTATTTAAAAGTGGCATGGACAATCCTTATGCTCACATCAAATAAAACATACATAATATTCACAATAATAATCATGTCTCAGTTAAAACAGGCATGTCAAATAACAGCAAGGTATGTCAATGCAAGATGGTCTACGTCGGCCTCTTGCCTCTAGACGCACAAATCTCATGGATATCAGCACCTGAAAAATATTTTCCAGACGAGATGAGATTTTGAATAATCTCAGTAAATTAGGGGTCTCGAAGGATTATTCCGCCCCAAGTTCACTTCTCAGCATAATAATTAAAAACATTGTATTCAGGGCAAAACTGTAATTTTTCATAAAATAGTATATGGAAGTATATATCATGTAATGTTTATAAACTCTATTCTACAAGCCAGAGAACAATGTAGGCATTACACATGTCTGCTACCTACCTAGGTATATGGATTTTCCCTCTTGCCTCCATACTCAGGATCCGCCATATTGTGTAGTCAAACAACGTCACATCCATATATAACCACACATCATACCACAAGTTTAATCTCAAAAGCATAATACATATACATATGCCAACATCTCAATTAAACAAAATAGTTTATTATATATACATAAGCCAACAAACCATCCTCCAATGGAGTTTGGTGGAAGTAATAGACATTAACTCTGAGAACCGAAAGCTTACCTATCGCCACTAAGTCCTCCAACAATAACTCGATGTCCGAGGGATCTACAACACAAGATCCAACAATATCACAATATGTTTCCATAATATACTCACCATCAATAAATATGTAGTAACTCATTACGTTTAAGGGACTCTATTTCTTTTTCATTTTCTATACATAAGGCTTCTTCAAAAGCCACAAGTTTAATCTCTTAGGTTCTGACTTATATTCATTTCACCGAGGTCCTTACAGTTCAATTAAGCGTCCTATACCCTAGAAAAGGGTTCTGTTCGAGCAATACTGAAGAAAACTCAAAAATAGGATAATATCCGGATATTTGTCGGGGACATATTCAGATATCAATATCTGAATATTTTTGAGTCGATATCTGAATATCCATATCCGAATATTTCACGGTAAAAGTGTAGTTTTTCCTTCTACGCTAAGATATCCATCAAGACTCTATTTTTAATGTTCCCAGTAAGTAGAACGACTCAGTTTATGTGTAATCATGCTATTCTTAACCAAGGTGACTTGGTTTCCTTACTTTACTTGCTCAAACCGTAATTCTTTACAAGAGTAACGACCCTTTTTGATCCCTAACAAAAAACACGGTCCCCACTTTAGTCCCTTACAAAAATAAATTAGTCAGTTAGTCCCTAACAAATTCAAGGTGGACCCATTTTAGTCCTTTTGAGGGACTAATATGGGTCTTTTTTGAATTTGTGAGGGAACCACGATTTCAACTAAATGGGTCCACTTTGAATTTGTTAGGGACTAACTGAATAATTTATTTTTGTAAGGGACTAAAATGGGGACCGTGTTTTTTGTTAGGGACTAAAAATGGTATTTACTCTCTTTACAAAGAAACTCAAGAAGAAAGGTTGAGGTATATACCCAATGCTTCAAAACAGCAAAAAGAAGAGACTTTGAAGGCTTTGATGCTACTATAAGCTACTGCCAAAGAAAGTGAACAAATTTTAGTTCCCAAGCTTGATCATTTCTTCAGAAAGATGGTTCCTTAGTGCTTCAATGGTGGTGTAAATGACTCCAACTCACACAACTATAAGTGGCAGTCCTCAACCTTCCCAAAATAGAAACTATAATGCTATAAGAATTGATTTTTCTCCCTCACAAAGCTTGCTTAGTGATACAATTTCTACAAGGTTTTAATGGAAGAAGGAAGAAGAAAGGTGGTGTCTTGCTTAGTGATAACGCATATTTTATTACACTTACTTATTACTCTTGGTTAGTATTTTTAGGATTTATTTAAGTTAAATAAAGGTCTTTTGGGTCAAACTAGAATTGTAGATTTTAATTGGGTTTAATTGATATTCGTCAGAATTTTCCAAATTTACACTATTTTCGTATTTTGGCCATATCTCTACAGATGTTCGATTGTCTTCATTCTTGTTGAGTTTTGCAGCTAATAGAAAGGGATACAATCGTTATTTCAGCCACTGAAGCCCAATTCGGAAGGGAAGTTGGTCGAAACCAGAGCCCAAGATGGACGTGTTTTGCTGGAAATTTATTTTGACGTTTGGACTTAAGTTATAATTTTGAACCCAATGTACATGAGGCCCAGAGCCATTTTTTTATTTTGTTTTCTTTTATTTTGTGTTGGATTTGTAGAGCCGAAGCCCAGCTTGATTAGAGATTTAAAGGGCGAGAGTAGGGACCTTGTGAATGATCTTTCGTTTGAATTTGAATTTTATAGTTTCGAAATTAATATAATTTTCGTCTTTTTTCTCTCCTCTTTTCTTTAATCAACCCAAGGGTTGAGGATTCCATGGTTGAATCCTAAGGACCTGCGCCTCATTTTAAACTAAATCCATTTCTCTTTCCAACTCGATTTGGCATCGCGCTATTGTGGGTGTTCAATCTGAGATATGCGATTGCGTTCTTAGGAAAGAGATTAACCATTAGACTTAATAGTTAGGTTGATTATCCCAGTGAACTCAAGTCGAACGGGTTGATACTCCGCGATTGCAGAAGTAGATGCATCTTCTTCAACCAAAACGCTAAGCGATCGTCTAGAGAGGGGTTCCTAAGCGAATGTAGGAATTCCAATTCGATTAGAGTCAACCACGATTTGGTAATTATTTGTCCAATGATGGATATCCTTGGAATCCTAATTCTTGGGTTGGTTACTTTTAATTTGATTATTCTCGTTTGTTATTTTATTTTTCATTTCCGTTTAAATTGACAATCATATTAAAAAAAAACCCCATTTTAGTTTCCATTTTTCTTTAGTTTTTGTTTCTCCTTAGTTTCGCTTTTATTTAGTTTCCATTTTCATTTGGTTTCCATTTTATTTTATTTTTATTTTTATTTTTATAACTGAGCGATTAAGTTCCTTGCAAACTCCTTGAGAGACAACTCAGGTTGACGCTTTACTATAAAATTTTAATAAACCTGATTTAATTAATTTGCGCGAGTTCGACAGCTCGTGTCACTTAGTTTCCATGGTTACTTGGATTGGAAGATGAAAGAAAATGCTCGGTGTTAGAGAATGTTCTACGTAGAGTTTTAGAGGAAAAAAATTTCTTCCATACTTTGTTTTATTGACTTAATATATTTTCTTTTACTATTCCTTAGTTTATTTCCATATTTTTGGGTTCCTTAGTTGATTCAAATTATTTTTATTAATTACTAAAATTACAATTTAATGGTACTTTCTTACATTCACCCCACATTTTAAGAATTTTGTCCGTTAAATTAGAAACATACATGTCCCTAAACTCTGGATATTATTGGAGAAGCTCGTCCTTTCGCTCCCAAGTACACTCCTCAAGAGTCCTACCTTCCCACTGAACCTTGACAATGGGAATAGTCACGTTCCTCAATTTTTTCTCATCGCAATCAAGAATCTTGAGTGGACCTACAAGGATCTTAAGGTTCTCCCATATTTCCTCATCATTAGGCTGAACAACATATGTATTGAAAAGAAGTTTTTGTATATTGATATTGAATAAATTACATGAGTGAGTATTTATATAAGAAAGAATCGCTAAGAATGACTAAGCGATGACTAATCAATCCTATCACAATCCTAATCACAATCAATTCTAATCAATCACAATTAATCCTAATCAATCATAATCAATCCTAATCAATCATAATCAATCCTAATTAATAGGAAATAAAAACGGAAACATGTTTGAATTCTAATTTTCTACACTCCCCCTCAAGTTGGGAGGTAAATATTGATCATTCCCAACTTGCCAATCAAGTCTTCGAATGCTGGACGGTGTAGGCCCTTGGTAAGGACATCTGCCGTTTGCTCTTTGGTTGGAACATATATCAAATGCACACTTCCATCATCTAATTTTTCTTTGATGAAGTGACGATCAACTTCCACGTGCTTTGTTCGATCATGATGCACAGGATTTTGAGCAATGCTAACAGCTGTCTTGTTGTCACAATATAGTTTTATTGGTAGGGAATATGAAATCTTCAACTCTTGAAGAAGTCTTCTCAACCAGATTCCTTCACAAACTCCATGAGCTAAAGCTCGAAATTCTGCTTCAGCACTACTTCTTGCAACCACTGTTTGCTTTTTGCTTCTCCAAGTAACAAGATTTCCCCACACATAGGTGCAATAGCCTGAGGTAGATCTTCTGTCTACTGATGAGCCTGCCCAATCTGCATCAGTGTAGATTTCAATTGTCCTTTTATACCCCTTTTTAAAGAATAATCCTCTTCCTGGAGTATTCTTGAGGTATCTAAGCACCCTATAGACTGCACTAAGATGCTTCTCCTTGGGTGAGTGCATGAATTGACTAATCATACTCACCGCAAAGGCAATGTCAGGACGCGTATGAGATAAGTAGATTAGTTTACCAACCAATCGCTGATATTGTTCTTTATCCACCTCATTCCCATCTTCAATACCTAACTTGGTATTAGGTTCCACAGGTGTCTCAGCAGGTTTACACCCTAACATTCCTGTTTCCAACAAAAGATCTAGAACATATTTCTTTTGTGTTAGAGTGATGCCTGTTTTGCTCCTAGCAACTTCCATACCAAGGAAATATTTGAGAGTGCCAAGGTCTTTGAGTTCAAATTGAGCTGCTAGAAATTTCTTCAAGGTGTTCAATTCCTCAATATCATCACCTGTAAGAATTATATCATCTACATATACAATAAGAATAGCAATTTTACCATCCTTAGAGTGTTTGTGGAAGAGAGTATGATCAGTCTGTGCTTGAATGAAGCCTCTTCTTTTGACTGCTTGTGTGAATTTGTCGAACCATTCTCTGTGAGACTGTTTCAATCCATATAGAGACTTTTTTAGTTTACACACTGATTCATTTCCCCTTTCAAAACCAGGTGGAGGATCCATATAGACTTCTTCATGTAAGTCACCATTTAGGAATGCATTCTTCACATCTAACTGTTGCAGAGGCCAATCTAGATTGGCAGCAAGAGATAAGAGAACTCGGATGGTATTGACTTTAGCAACCGGAGCAAAAGTCTCATGATAATCTATCCCATGAGTCTGAGTGAAACCCTTTGCAACCAATCTTGCCTTGTATCTGTTGATGCTATTATCTGCATTGAATTTTATTGTAAACCCCCATTTGCATCCTACTGCCTTTTTTCCTTTGGGTAGGGTCACTATCTCCCAAGTTCCATTTCTTTCTAAAGCATTCATTTCTTCAAAGACAGCATCCCTCCATTTTTTATCATTGAGAGCCTCATGTATATTTCTCGGTATCTTTGTACTATCCAACATAGTATTGAAAGCACAAAACCCTGGGGACAACTTTCCATATGAAATATGATTAGAAATAGGATGAGTAGTACAAGATCGAGTACCTTTTCTGAGAGCAATGGGCAAGTGTAGATCATTTTCACCATGACACTCAAGTATTGGGGTGCTGGAACTAGAACATGGTTCAGAATCCTGGCAGTGTAGAGGCTCTGGGTTATTCACACTTTGAGGAGGCTTTCGCCTGCTATAATCTTGTCCCCATTTTGAGGAGGCTCCTGATGGTGAGGATTCTGTAGCTCCCCCTGTTTCCAAAAGTAGAGGTAATACTGTGGCATTAATAGGTTCCCATGACTGATCTTCATCTACTCCTATAGACTCCCCCTGAAGAGAAGTCGAGGGGAAGAAAAGGTCATTCTCAGAAAAAGTGACATCCATAGAGACAAAGACCTTACGAAGAGAGGGTGAATAACACTTATAGCCACGTTGAGTAGGAGAATAACCAATAAAGACACACTGGAGAGACTTAGGATCAAGCTTAGACCGTTGATGGGAGGGAATATGGACAAATACAACACAACCAAATAACTTGAGAGGTAAGGAGGAGACACCTCGGAAGGAAGGGAAGATACGAACAAGACTAGAAAGAGGAGACTGAAATTTCAGAATGCGAGATGGCATTCGATTTATCAGATACGAGGCAGTGAGAACTGCCTCTCCCCAAAGATATTTAAGAACACTCGTGGTAAACATAAGAGCCCGAGCAACTTCAAGGAGATGTCGGTTTTTTCTTTCCGCAACTCCGTTTTGTTGGGGTGTGTCAGGACACGAGCTTTGGTGAAGGATGCCATGTTGGGAAAGATATTCTCCAAGAATAGAGTTAAAATACTCTTTGCCATTATCTGTACGAAGAATTTGTATAGCAACTTGGAATTGGGTTTGAACCATGGCATGAAATTTTTTAAACACGGATGCAGCATCGACTTATCCTTTAGAAGATACACCCAACAAACTCGAGAATGGTCATCAATGAAGGTAATGAACCATCGAGTACCTGAAATATTTTTAACACGGGCTGGACCCCATATGTCGCTATGAATTAAGGAAAATGGGGAAGAGTCATGGTGAACTTTAGAAGGATAATGAGCACGAGTATGCTTGGCAAGTTGACAAATATCACAAGAAAACAAACTTGGACTTTTATTAATAAATAAGTTTGGCAACAACTTCTGAAGATAAATAAAATTTGGATGGCCTAGCCTACGATGCCACAGCATAACATCATTACATGAATCAAAAGGAAACATAGAGTTTTTTTCTACGAAAACAGCTTCATGAGTCACATCCTCCTCAAAGTAGTAAAGTCCACCATCCTCTCTAGCACTGCCAATCATCCTCTCCGAGTCCTGTTCCTGAAAAACACAACCATGTGGAAAGAATTTAGCAAAGCAATGCAACTCAGAGGTGAGCTTGCTAATGGAAATGAGATTACAAGTCAGAGAAGGAACATAAAGAACTGATGTCAAAGTAATCAGCTCAGAAAGTTTAATGGTTCCGTGTCCCGCAATCTGGGAAAAACTGCCATCGGCGATCTTGACCCGAGAAGGTTCAGAATATGGAGTGTATGAACAAAACAAGCCAAGATTACCTGTCATATGATCAGAGGCTCCAGAATCAAGGATCCAATGATTTTGACTATCAACATGGAAAGTTGTACCTTGCTGGACCACATGACTAGTGGCCTTAGGAGGTTGCTCGTGGTAATAAAAAGAGTGTTTTGAGGAAGCCATGAATAAAAAGAGAAGGGTTGACCGTTGATGAAAAATCAAGTTTTGTAAACTTTTGATCTGACCTCTGGAACAGGAAGGGGAGAAGCCGGCGAGAAGGTCTGTGCAAGTCGCGACGGAAAAAAAACGTCTGGAAGGCGGCGCGTGGTGGCGCGTGCAGCGGCTGACGGCGATGGGTCCAGCGGCGGTCGACTCGTCGGATCCTTCTGAGTCGAATGGTCACCTCACTTTTTTTGATCGGAGGTCAGTAAACTAGGTTTCTGTGTTGGACAGATTCAAGGCGGTGTTTAGGAGGTGTTTGACGGTGATGGAAGTGTTTGGATGGTTATTTCAGATTTGAATTAGGGTAGGAACGAACCCGCTCTGATACCATATTGAAAAGAAGTTTTTGTATATTGATATTGAATAAATTACATGAGTGAGTATTTATACAAGAAAGAATCGCTAAGAATGACTAAGCGATGACTAATCAATCCTATCACAATCCTAATCACAATCAATTCTAATCAATCACAATTAATCCTAATCAATCATAATCAATCCTAATCAATCGTAATCAATCCTAATTAATAGGAAATAAAAACGGAAACATGTTTGAATTCTAATTTTCTACAATATGATACGTCAGCAATGTATCTCCGGAGTTGAGACACATGGAATATATCGTGAATATTGGCCAAATTCGGAGGTAAGGCAAGTCGGTAGGCAACAAGTCTTATCCTACCAAGGATCTGATATGGCCCAATGAATTTGGGACTTAGCTTCCTTACTCTGAGGGAACGACCAACACCGGTGACTGGTGATAATCTCACAAATACGCGCTCTCCTTCGCTGTACTCAAAAGGTCGATGCTTGTTATCATAGTAACTCTTTTGCCGACTTCGTGCATGCTTCAACTTCTCTCTAATCATCTGGATTTGCTTAATGGTATCTTGAACAAAATCTAACCCAAATAACTCTTGATCTCCAACCTCATTCCAACAAGCGGGAGTTTGACATCTCCTACCATACAATGTCTCGTAAGGAGC
Source organism: Gastrolobium bilobum (assembly GCF_033153095.1). Lineage (NCBI taxonomy): Eukaryota > Viridiplantae > Streptophyta > Magnoliopsida > Fabales > Fabaceae > Gastrolobium > Gastrolobium bilobum. Next base: position 13,016 of record NW_026896846.1, on the reverse strand, counting down.
TATGCCCAGGCTAGTATGAAAATTGTTATTGTAAGAAAACTCTACCAGTGGAAGTTTGACATCTCCTGCCAGACAATGCCTCGTAAGGAGCCATGCCTAGGCTAGAGTGAAAACTGTTATTGTAAGAAAACTCTACGCTACTAAGAAATGAATTTTTTTTGACGAAAAAATTCCGTCGAAAATGAAGTTTTCGACGGAATTTTCGACGGAAATTAAGCCGTGGTATATTTCTTCGTTGCTAACAATTTTTCGACGGATTTAGAGATTCCGTCGAAAATTTTCGACAGAAAATAAATAAAATTCCGTCGAAAATTATCGTGATAATTTTCGACGGAAAATAAATTTCGTCAAAAATTTTCAACGGAAAAACAATGAAATTCCGTCGAAAATTGTTAAAAAAAATTTCGATGGAAAATAAATTCCGTCAAAAATTTTCAACGGAAAAACAATGGAATTCCGTCAAAAATTATTGAAAAAGTTTTCGACGAAAAATAAATTCCGTCGAAAATTTTCACGAAAAATCAATAAATTTCCGTCGAAAACTGATCTAAAGATTTTCAACAAAAAAACAAATTCAATCAAAAATATTTAGAATTTATTTTTTAAAATTTCTCTCTACAAAATTAATACCAATTTTCTATTCTACACCTGATAAAAAGTTATAATCAAAATAAACAACATATCAAATTCAAATCACCTTAATCAAAATCAAATCTCCTTAATCAATACAATACAATCAAATCTCCTTAATCAATACAATACAATCAAATCTCCTTAATCAATACAATAAAATCAAATCTCATTAAATCAAATCTCCATAAGAAATACAATAAAATCAAATCTCCTTAACAAATAAATATATTTTGTAACCTTAAGAAATTAACAAATAAAATTATAACATATAAATTTATAATTTAACGAACAATTTCTTCTCAGTCTTTTTTGAACTTCACGTTAATAAACAATCCTTCTATTCCTTGGCTTTTTTCTCTGTCTCTGACCATCTTCTTTTTCATCAGGAGCTTCATCTTCCAACTTGGAACTGTCTACGGTGGGGGAAGTGCCTAATTAATAAAATCACTTCATAATGAATCCCTAAGATCATGTATATTTTAAGATCATGTTTTAAAATAAATTCAAGAAAGAAATAAAACCAATAAGAAATCTTTACCTCCTCTGCTCTTAAGGTTCAGTAGTGATTATTTTTGCCAACAACTCCCATTACACCCAATGAGTCCCGGATCTGATTGACCTGATGACGCAAACTTTCAGTATTAACATTCAATTCCAAACTAGTAATATTGGTACTGATAATTGAAAACTGAATTCAGAAGAGAAAATACCATATCAATATTTTTGTCCCCTGCTTATAAATAATAAACAAATAGCACACCATCATAAAACTTGCTTTAAGTGAATTTCAGTCATAGCTGCAAGCAACGGTATTAACTATCAGTTTGCTGATATATGAACACAATGAAGGTAATACTTTGCATTTGTGAAATACTACGACTTTCATGTTTTGACTTTCACAACACTTTATATGGTAATATTTAGAAAAGGCCAATTAATATAAAACATATTCAAGAGTGTTTATGTGCCTTTAAACATGTTATGGAATAGAATTATGATGTTCATGGCTGCTCTTTGGTGTTTTATTCATGCTTGCTTGTAGGAAGTTGTTGTCTTTGATATGCAAAGGTTGTGGGGTTCCTTGCTGCATAGAATTTTCTGTTTTGAAGAATATCTTATCCTCCCCCTAGTTATATTTTTGCTCTTTTCTCTCTTATAAAACTCCCTTTCTATCAAAAAATAGATATGGTCTAAGTAACAGTTATCTCAAGCAAGTCTTATTTCCTTAACATGGTAAAGAAAAAATGATAAAAATTGATTCCATCAAAGACATTTTGCAGAAACCCCAGCTATATGCCTAGTCATAAATTGTTCTACGCTTACAACAATTGATAAAAGCAATAATAAGACCACTGAAGAATGTAGCCATATTATGAATATAATTCCCAACCTGTATCATCAAAAGTCAATAGACATATTGTATGAGATGTATGTGCTGAGATATTATCTGTAAAAAATAACGAATTTGCACAGGCATGAATATATACACATAAGAGCACGACATACTTTTTCATTTATGAACCAAAAATTGTAAAAATCTTAGGAACTCGAAGGGAGCTGCATTCTGGAACCTCATCTGTCAAAGCAAGACAACGGAAGAGCAAAATACATCAAACGAATAAATAAAGGGATCGACCGTGGATAAGCATTATCTATGCTAAGCAAAGCACAAAGACGAAGCAACGGAAGCAGCTAACCGATGAGCTTCATGGAGCCATCCATTCGATTAACAGCCAAAGAAGAACCAGAAGAGCCATCAGTTGGCTCAATCACATACTGATCCGAAAATTCCCAGAGTAGCATGCGTGTGTACAGCTTCTGCACAGAATCTGCTCTCTCCATCATTATTGAAACTCCACCTCACTGAAAACAACACAGACTATTTATTCATTCAAACAGCCAAAGTTCATGTTATGTTCGATCCCCTTCTATCACGCCTACCAAACACTCCCAACATCATGAAACCAGTGCATTAAACATCATGAAGTGTTATGAAAATCCCCATCAAATATCAAGTAAAATCCAAAAACACAAACTATGAATGCTCTAAAGTTTCAGTCAAACTTACTGCTACAGATGCAATTGGGTTTGTTATTTTCTTAATAGCCTCCAAGCCACCGCACGTCACTGCCGCTGCAGTCACCGCACGTCGCCGCCGCTGCAGCCACCGCACGTCGCCGCCGCTGCACATCGTAGCCACCGCACGTCGTCGCCGCTGCAGCAGCACATCGCCTACGCTGCCGCTCCTCGTCGACGCTGCCGCCGCCACTCGCCGCCGCTGCTGCCGCTCCAAGCCGATGCTGAAATGTCCTGGTCATTATTTGCTGTCTGCGGCTTCTCTTAGTGTACACTTAGGTTTTTTTCTTTTAACTTGAATTAGGGTTTGTTATTTTAATTTGAAGTCTGATTGGCCATTATTCAAGTATTAGGCTGCGTTATTTATGGCCCATTAGTCAAGTATTTAGGCCTATTTCATTTAAATTGCTTTTTGATTTATTTTTAGATAATGATTTTCGACGGAAAACGAATTCCGTCGAAAATTCATAAAAATAATTTCTTTTTGATTTATCTTACTATAATGGTTTTCGACGGAAAACGAATTCCGTCGAAAATTCATAAAATAATTTCTTTTTGATTTATTTTACTATAATGGTTTTCGACGGAAAATGAATTCCGTCGAAAATTCATAAAAATAATTTCTTTTTGATTTATTTTAACATAATAGTTTTCGACGGAAAACAAATTCCGTCGAAAATTCATAAAAAAAAATTGCTTTTTGTTTTATTTTTATATAATGATTTTCGACGGAAAACGAATTCCGTCGAAAATTCATAATAATAATTTGTTTTTGATTTATTTTAATATAATGATTTTCGAGGGAAAATGAATTCCGTCGAAAATTCATAATAATAATTTCTTTTATTTTTATTTTAATATAATGGTTTTCGACGGAAAATGAATTTCGTCGAAAATTCATAAATATAATTTCTTTTTGATTTATTTTAATATAATTGTTTTCGACGGAAAATGAATTTCGTCAAAAATTCATAAATATAATTTTTATTTGATTTATTTTAATATAAGGATTTTCGACGGAAAATGAATTCCGTCGAAAATTCATAAATATAATTTCTTTTTGATTTATTTTTTATAACATTTTCGACGGAATTCGTTTTCCGTCAAAAAAATGCGACGGAATCTATTTTTCGTCGAAAAATTCCGTCGAAAATTAAGACTTTTCTAGTAGTGCTAGCAGTGGAAGGTATCGATCCCATACCGAGCCTTGCTCTAAGGTGCAAGATCTCAACATGTCCTCTAGTGTTTGAATTGTCCTCTCTGTCTGACCATCCATCTGAGGGTGATAGGTTGTACTCAATCTCAACTGAGTGCTAAAAGCTCTCTGTAATGCATCTTGAAATCGAGATGTAAACTTCGGGTCTCGATCACTAATGATACCCTCAGGAACCCATGAATTTTCAATCTCATGAACATAAAGTTGAACCAATCGCTCCATAGTAAAGCTCACCTTCACTAGAAGAAAATGGGTAGACTTAGTCTATCTGACTACAATGAGCCAAATAGAGTCAAAATTAGCATGAGTCTTCGGCAATCCCACAACGAAATTCATAGAAATGCTCTCCCACTTCCATTGCAGAATATCGAGAGATTGAAGTTTATCAGAAGGCTCCTGATGTGCAATCTTTACCTTTTGACAAACAAGACACTTTGACACATGTACTGCTATGTCCTTTTTCATGCTTTGTGATGTTCTATCTTCCTTAAATGTTTAGATCATAGTAGAATCACTTCTAGTTACGATCAAATCATCAACGTGCAAGTAGATCATGATAATGTCTCAAGATCTTGACTCTTTATGTAAAATATAGACTCAGTAGGACTTTTCTTGTAAAAATAAGCTTCAATTCTGTTTAACAGGAGGTGGCAAGTAAACGATGAAAAATAAAAAATATTTTTGGGCTCTCAAACGTTTTATAACGAACCACTTCTATGGTGTGCATGTTTTAATTTGAATTTTTAGGTTTAAACATGGATGGAGGATGATTGTGTATAATTATATAACAAACCTCTCCGGTACGCTACACACTAGTACATTGAAATCAGAACTAATCAGATCACGACATACATAATTTAATATGAAAAGAGTACATACATGTGGGATGACAGCTTGCTTTATATCGTAATGTCACAAGGCGCCATATCTCTGCATTGATATACAAATATGGGGATGATTATATTTATAATTTTTGATTATAAATTTTTATAAATTATATTATGTAGTATATATTTTTGGAAGTATATTAGGTTATATTATGTACTCAAGGAAGTATATTAATTTATAAAAAAAATTTGTAAACAGATCATTTTTCTTATAAATATATATAAAAATTTATCTAGATCGTGGAAATTAGTCACAGAAGTAAAGCCAAAAAATATGACAAAAAAAGGTAAAATAAAATAAAAAATCAATTTTGTCGTTAATATTTATTAGAAATGTCATGTAGGACAGTAGGAGATACATTTTATATGCAAAATAATTACATTGGAATTTGCAATGCATACTTTCTATCTTCATATAGTAACATCAAAATCAGATCAAATTGATATCACCACATGATAACCTTAAATTAATATTAAAGCAATGCCAAGAGTGACGCAATTAGAGAAATACATATAAAACATACAATCTTCTAGAATCACATGCCCTTAAATAGATCTTGCCTCTCTTACTGAATTATAACCTCACCTTCGTTTCTTCATAGAACACCTTCATATTCATGATAATGAAGGACTCTATAGTTCTATACCCTGCTTTGGGGAGGGGACACCTAGCCTCAATGGTTGAGTTAGGCAAACTCATATTAACCCAAAACCCTTCATTTTCCATCACAATTCTCATCCTTACCCCACTCAACAATAATGACGACAACAACAACAACATCCAACACATCTCTTCCACCACCACATTTGGCTGTGACGCCACCGCTAAATACATAGCCACCGTTTCTGCCGCCGTACCTTCTATCACCTTCCACCACATCCCGTTCACATCACTCCCTGCCGCCCTTCCATACATTGGCCACGTCCTCCAATCCATTTCGGAAACAACCAACCTTAAGGCCATTGTTATGGACTTCCTCAATTACAACGCCACCAAAGTCACCACCAACCTTAATATCCCCAATTACTTTTACTATACCTCTGGAGTTTCTAGTCTCGCTGTGTTTCTTCAGCTTCCAATCATTCATGAAAACACCACAAAATCCATCAAAGACTTTAACATGCCTCTTCGAATCCCTGGATTACCAAGGGTTCCCATAGAAGACCTACCAGATTCAGTTAAGGATCGTACGACTCATGGTTACCAAGTTTACCTTGACATAGCAACAAGCATGAGGGAGAGTGATGGTGTAATCATAAACACCTTTGATGCCATTGAAGGAAGAGCTATTAAAGCATTAAGCGCTGGGTTGTGTCTTCCAGAAGGTACCACACCGCCTGTGTTCTGCATTGGACCTGTGATTTCAGCCCCTTGTAGAGGAGATGAGAGTGGTTGCTTGAGATGGCTCGATTCACAACCGAGTCAAAGCGTCGTGTTGCTGAGTTTTGGAAGCTTGGGAAGGTTTTCAAGGACTCAGTTGAAGGAGATTGCTATTGGGTTGGAGAAAAGTGACCAAAGGTTTTTGTGGGTTGTGAGGAGCGAGTCAGAAGGGGTGAACTCGGAAGAACCGAGTTTGGACGAGTTGCTGCCAGAAGGGTTTTTGGAGAGAACCAAGGAGAGGGGAATGGTGGTGAGAAATTGGGCTCCACAAGCTGCGATTCTGAGTCATGACTCGGTGGGTGGATTTGTGACTCACTGTGGGTGGAACTCGGTGTTGGAGGCTGTTTGTGAAGGTGTGCCAATGATGGCGTGGCCACTGTATGCAGAGCAAAAGCTGAACAGACTGACTATGGTTCACGAAATGAAGGTGGCTTTGGCACTTAACGAGTCCAAAGATGGATTTGTGAGTGCAACTGAGTTGGAAGACCGAGTTAAGGAACTCATGGACTCGAACAAAGGAAAAGAGATTAGACAGAGGATTTTCAATATGAAAATAAGTGCTGTGGAAGAAAGAGCAGAAGGTGGATCTTCCCATGCTGCTTTGAATAGGTTGGTTCAGTTGTGGAAGCAATACTGAGTACTGACTACTGAGACTTTTTTTTTTTAGGTAACTACTGAGACTTAAACAAAAGTTCAAACGAAGTTCTCATAAAAATAATTATGTTTGGCACAATGTATCGATGACAACACTTAACTGAAGAGGATGAAATAGATTAAATAAGAGAAATTTTTCAGATTTTGAAATGAATAGAACTAATTCTGAGAATTGGACTTAAAAGTTATATTTATAATTAAAGAATGATTGTACTAGACCGTATAAACAAAATTAATTTCCCTAAATTAGTTATTTTAATGTCATTTTTAGATCCAAATCAATTTTTTAACCTTAATTATTCTAAAATCAATTTTGTTTTCGAAACATAAACCGCGTACATGATTGTTTTTTTTTTTTTTTATCTCTTGATATATCAAACTGTTACATATAACATACATCTCGGTCTGTGTAAATTAATAGAGTCCAAACCGAACCGAATGCCTATGTTTGGATTGGGCTGGATTGTTTTTATCCAAAGAAAACTATTGCAATCAACTTAAACCAATCCAATAAACTGATTCGGATCGAATCGATTTGGCTCAAGCATTGGATTTAATTTCCCCCCATCAAATTAGCATACATCAAAAATTAAAAAAATTGATTATCGCTATTCTTCCGTAACAGTAACGGAATATGCACCCACTAGAAGTTATATATAACCTTAAAATCAAACCTTTTAAATGCAGAATAATGAATGAGATACTATGATAAAGTGACACTTTAAAAAATTTGATATGTTCTATCTAATACTTTTTGACACTCCAACACATACTTATGATATCTTATATTTCTTTGTAAAATTGATGGTATTTCAAGTTTAACTTCATTTCTTTTTGTTAAATTATTGAAATATTATATACACTACATAAATTAAAAATATAATATCAAAACGTGTCCTAACATGTCAAAATCTATTATAACTAATGTGTTGGAGTATTATGTCATGTTATGTCTGTGTCACATATCGTTGCAACATAGATAAGATAAACTCAATATTTCCCTTGTAATGTCCAAAATACTTGGAAAGGGAGCCAGAACCGCACATACGTTGTCCGAAATTTTGTGCTAATTAATTTCAACAATAGTGAAACTTCTTAACTAACAGTTTGGATAATATATGATCTAATACGGTGACATGATAACAAACTGGGTATACACGGGGTGTTACATTTTATGTGCATGGTATGCTTTTATGGAAATTATATATGCATTGTTATATGCCTGAGATATGTGGACAAGTCTGTTGATGTAATGTAAGGATGTGATGTTGGTACTTGTACGATCAGGCAGCAATCCTGGTGTGCAAGGCATGAGGCAGCATCCCTCAAGTTTGGTAGGTAGCAGACATGCATAAACCCTATCCTGTTCTCTAACCAGTTGAATGATGCAAACCGGCAAGTGTACTGATCGTTCAAGTAATAAAGTGATAAGTAAGTTATCGTCTCCACAGGGATTGTGAGCGAATATCTTATAAACGTCCTTTCAAGATATAAACCCAAGTGACTTGAAGAACAATAGAAATCAAAGACAAAGACGTATTTTTGGATTTTAAAAATAAGAGAATGATGCAAAATGATTTGAATAAAAATATGACAGATATTGCAGGTAAGTACACTCGCCCTATGATCCCCTCTTTTCACTATGGATTGATTCACAATGCTCAATTAAAATAAACAATCAAACAATTTATCATCCAAACAATTATTAGCTAAACCTCAATTCCTTGCAAATTTAGCCCTTTAATCACAATTAAAACCCTAATTCCTTGCAATGTTTCAATTGAGATCAAGCATTACACAGATAAATTAAACGTTTGTAATCAAGAATGTGTCTATTCCTAGCACGCATGTTAATTATTATCCTACCCCCTTTCTGGACCAAAACCCCAATATTCCTATCTAGGGTTCTAACCCTCAGATTATCATTCAATACTAAACTGATCAGATTTAATATAAACGATAAGCAATACGCACAGAGTAGGCATAAATCAATTAAATTAAAGAGCGAAAAGTAAACCAATCCATAAATAAACAAAAGGTTCACATAGGGTTTGTGACCCTACCCACAATGAAGGAAACTAGCCAGACATGGTCATAGATGAATTACAATGATTCATAAAAGAAGAATAATAGCTGAATTCCAAAGGAAGAGAAAATAATTTCCAAGATCAATCTCCGTCTAAAAGCTCCAGAAGTTCTTCGCAAGCTCTCCGTCTCTTCGTCTCTCCCTTTTTGTCTTCTGATCCCCTCCTTTTATTTTCTCGCACGCGTTCAAAACACGGTGTCTTCCTGCTCGAAAACCGGCGCTGATGGCGCCGTTTTTGCACTGAATTTGAATTAATCCGCGCTGATGGCGCCGATCATACTTCTTCCGCACTGATGGCGCAAAGTTTCCACTGAAAATACATTTATTCCGCGCTGATAGCGCCGCCCGTCTGATCTAAATTTTCCTTCTGCTCAAATTCTCATTTTTCCATGCTAAATTCCTATCCAAATATAAACTTGAGTGAGAAATAACATTGAAAATGAAAAACTAACAATTAATCCATAAAATGTATTGATAAATATGCTCTTTTGACCTTAAAGCTTAGTATTTTAACTTGGAAAATCAAATATATTCCAACCACATCATTCCCAGATTTAAATGTTGTTGTCCCCAGCAACAAACTAGATTTCACATGGAGAAACAAGCAATCATCAATCCAGCATACCATTACTCAGACAATCAAGAAATCACTATACTAAGCGTGATTGATTCAATGCAAAGAAATCTTAACAATGCTCTCTGCCCTCATGAACATTAGAATCTAACTTGATCACCCCTCACCAAGATAAACATGTATCACTCAACACTTAGTGTTTAGGGGGATAGAAATCACTCAGTCCATCACAACAATAGCACTACCATAAGCTTGACCATATTCTCTAAATTCCTAAAAATAAGGAATATTACACATGCAACAATTGATCAAAAGGACTTTACAGGTTGTATCTTGGCCTGACTAGGGGTAAGGATATATGGATAGTGGCTAATTTACGATGAGATTGAAAAACTGATAAATTCACAACTCAAAGACATTTTCAACTCAACGGTGTTGCTCCACTAACATTCCCACAGAATTTCGGGAATCAATTCCTTTCACCCACATTTATTCTTAAGATCTTCATACATATCATCTTTCTTTCTTTTCCAGAATTTTCTCTTTTTCTGTTTTTTTCTTTGTGGGTGACCCTTAATTACTTAACCTTAGTGGAGCTTACCTCAATTTCTTATTTATTTTTCAACATATCAATTTCAATCTCAATCAAGGTAGGCATGGACAAGGTTAAACAATCAATCAGGTATCATGAACAAATAGGCTCAGGCTCAAAGGGGCTAACAATGGAAAATTCATAAGGTGAGCTATTTGGCCATAGGCTAACAAGAATAAAATGCCTTTATCATTTCAATCAATGCATGCATAACAGAGAAATAGAGCATGTTCTAGAGTGCTATTCTAGTGAGGCCTCTCAAGAAAAATTTAACTGTATAGGCTCAAACCTCACTAGCTATGGCTATCAAGCTAGACTTCATCACAAGAACATCAAACATCATTAATCTTTCAAATCACAGAATTCAATCAAACGAGCAATCATGAAAACTAATCATGCCCAAGTAATGTCATGCCAGATTATTATAACAAATATGCTTCCTCAAATATAATCATGCAAGTTGCATAGGGAACACATTTAAACCTGGGCATGCTTTAGAATCATATTTTCCAAAATTTCCAAAAAAAATTCTTGATAAGAGCACACAAACAACTAAAAAAAAATAAAACTAAAACAATTGGTTAGAATATCTCGCCTGATAACGTTGTAATCCATTAGCTTGCTTGGCCTTCCATTCCCAGATTTAGAACATTGCTGTCCTCAGCAATAATGAAACCAGAAGAAGGAAGAAAAACCTGCACAATGGAACAAACAGTGGCATATAGGATAAACTATAATGCACACATTAAAACATCAGAAAGAGATATACCAACAGAAAACAACTAAAAATACGAAACAAAAAAATAAACTAATATACAAAATCTCCGTCAGCAAGGAGATATAATCAACCCTCCATGTCATCCCTCTCAGCAGCGTGGGATGACGCAACAAATGGAGGATCCGGTGGTACTGGATGCTTTGGTGTATGAGACCACCATTCCCAGATTTGTTCCAAACCATGAAGCCATGTTAAGAACTCTTTGAAGCTTTGATTTTTCCGAGAGATAGAGTCTCGGTGTCTCTTGTCAAACTTCAGCTCCCGGTGTCTCTTCCAACTCGTATCAAAGAGTTTCACCACTTCCTTTCTTAGTACCTTCTTCAGTATCGGATTACGCCTCCTTTGAGACGTCTTCACCTCTTTGACATCAGCTTTTAGAGTTTGAGGAAGATCCTTCAATTCCACTTTTGAGGTTCCATCTTCCTTGTAATCATCTGCTTTTTCAGGAACCTCAACTGCTACATCTTTTTCTTTCTTTACGACTTCAAAACTAAAACAATCGTCTTTGTGGGAAGACTGTTTTAGAGAATCGAAGACGTGAATAGTAACGGTTTCATCATTCATTCTTAGCTCGAGCTTCTCGCTTTCAACATCAATCAGTGCACGAGATGTAGCTAAGAAAGGTCTACCCAGCAAAAGAGGCATTTCAGCTCCCCATTCCATGTCCAACACCACAAAATCAGCAGGGAAGATGAACTTGTCCACCTTCACAAGAACATCTTCAATAATACCACTAGGCTTCCTCGAAGACTTATCAACAAGTTGAAGAGATGCTAAAGTAGGATTCAACTCGGTGATCCCCAAGGAATTACAAATAGAAAGGGACATCAAATTAATGCTAGCCCCTAGATCACATAATGCTCTGCCAATTTTTGTGTTACCAATTTCAACAGAAATATTGAAGCTCCCTGGATCATGACGCTTAGGCGGAAACTTCTTTGTAATAATAGCACTACACTCCTCAGTGAGTGTCACCGTTTGGCATTCTTGCAACTTGTGTTTTCTTGACAACAAATCCTTCATGAACTTGGCATAATTTGGCATGCTAGCCAAGGCTTCAGCAAAAGGGATATTGATATGCAATTTCTTGAATATATCAAGAAACCTTCCATATTGTTGCTTCTGATCTTCCTTCTTGAATCTGTCAGGATAAGGTGCCATGGCTCTCACATATTCAGGACTCAGCTCAAACTTCTTCTTTTCAACTGGCTTCTCCACTTCAGCAGGTTTTTCAATTTCTTTTTCTGGCTCCTTAACCTCATTTAGCTTCTTTTCAGCTTCCATATTTATTCTCGTCTTTTCTGGAGCTGCTACCACTTTTCCACTTCTAGTTGTGACAAACATACAATCCTCCTTGGGATTTGTAACTGTGTTACTAGGAAAAGTACCTGGAATTCTTTCTGAAACTTGCTTTGCCAATTGGCCTATCTGATTCTCCAGGTTCTTTATGGAAGCATTTGTATTTTTGTTGTTGGCTCTAGTCTCCTCCATAAAGGTATTAGTTGTCTGAGCCATCTCATTCGAAGTCTTGGCCATTTGTGCAAAGGCTTTTTCCCACTCAGCAGGCTCTCGTTGTTGATTTTGTGAAAGCTGAGTATAATTATTAGATTTGAAATCCATGCCAACTCCCTGAGCTCTCCGCTGAAGTACAGTAGTCACAGACAAAGGCAATAGACTGAGCTTGAACTCCCGCGATCTGCATCTTGTCAAGCCTGGAAGTCAAACTAGCCATTTGTCGAGCTAGCAATTTATTTTCAGCCAGAACTGACTCATTACCTTCTAGATGAAGGCTACCTTTCTTAGACTTTGAAGATACCCCTTGATTTTCATTCCTGGCCATCCTCTCTATCAGCTCTAGAGTTTCATTCGCCCTCATGGTTTTAATAGTACCACCAGCTGCACCATTCAAAACCATTCTATCTTCAAGTGTGATGCCATTGAAAAATATTCTGACTTGATTACCAGTAGTCAAATTATAATGAGGGCACCTCCTCATCAAGTCCTTGAACCTGTTCCAGGCTGCACACAATGTTTCACCCTCAGTTTGAGTGAAGTTGGTGATATCATTCACCATTTGATTGTATCTCTCCATGGAAAAGAACTCCGCAAAGAACTTTGTAGACAAATCATCCCATGTAG